>NC_137212.1:4120399-4127899 GCF_949987685.1 Ammodytes marinus
GCGTGCGTTCATGCGTGTCTGTGTGTCTGTGTGCCTGTGTGTGTGTGTTTGCGTTAGCGCTTGTGTGTGTATGTTTCTTGCCGATTGCGCAACACAGAAGCTGGTCCAGTGAGTATAGTGCGTAATAGTGGAAGGGAGGGAGTGACTAGGAGGTACTCACTCCCTCTCCCCCCCTCCCCTCCTGAGCCCCTAACTGCTGCTATCGTGACCCGCTCTCTCCCCCTTTCACCACACAGTCATGTTGGGCTTTCTATTTACACACCACAGGCACTCCTTGACTGTTTGAAGTTTAAAAAGGGAAAAAGTGACGCAGCCTTTAAAACATTGTAGTGTGTGTGTGTGTGTGTGTGTGTGTGTGTGTGTGTGTGTGTGTGTGTGTGTGTGTGTGTGTGTGTGTGTGTGTGTGTGTGTGTGTGTGTGTGTGTGTGTAGGTATTATAAGCTGCCACTATGAGGTGCTACAGAGTGGACACAAGTAAAGTAAAGGGAAAGCTGCTTCACTTGTCTTCCTAATAAAAAATATATAATATATAATACATATATATAATCAGTTCAGTTCACATTTTTAACAATTTGCCCTCCTGTTTCAAATGATATTTTTTTCCTAACTGCAATTTAAATTTGTTGTTATATCTTATTTTTTATGTATTTTTATGCCACTATATAAACTTGCCTTACATTGCCTACGACATGTTACATGTAAATCGAGTCTGAAGACTTTTTTGTTTCCATTTTAACCTGCAATTTTTATTTTATTTGCTCCTTTTATTCGCTTTTAAATGTTTTATAATGTGTTTTATGTATTCTAATCTTGCCCCTTGTAAAGCACTTTGAATGGCCTTGTGTCTGAATTGTGCTATAGAAATAAACTTGCCTTGCCTTGCCTTGTAATGTAACATCATAACTCGAGTTACTTGAACTAGCTCTCAGCCGTCTCTCTATTATATACAAACAGAACAACTATTTAAATGTAACGTAAACTCAAACAAAAACAATTGTTGACTAATCATTGCAGTTCAAATGCTTAGTCACAATAACCAAACACAGCGTGTGTCATCTCATCTTCAGCAACAAAACCTATTCTGTTTTGAAATACAGTAATTATGAATACCAAAGGATTTAAATGGTAAAATGGTAAATGGACTTGCGATATAGCGATTTTTAGCCTATTTTCTCAGCCCCAAAGCGCTAAACATTTCTCTACACGTTCACCCATTTATACACACACTCTCACTCATACACCGATGACAGTATAGCTGCCATGCAAGGCGCTCTACAGTTACAACATTCACTTTCTGTCTGACTCATGAGGATGTATTCACACTTGACAGTTGGCACCTCAGGCTGTCTCAGAGCAGCTCAAACCAGCTGTAATCTGTGTGTCAATCATCCACACATGACTGTCTGGGAGCCCCGATACCAGACCTGTAACTCTTTCACTGTCGTGTTGTTTCGATCGAGCCTCTGGGCTAAAAAGTCTCATAAACATCACGCTTTAATCTATCTATCTATCTATCTATCTATCTATCTATCTATCTATCTATCTATCTATCTATCTATCTATCTATCTATCTATCTATCTATCTATCTATCTATCTATCTATCTATCTATCTATCTATCTATCTATCTATCGCCTGCTGTCCTATCTTTGGTAGCGCATGTGGGCAGCTTATGCATTTGTTTAGGAAGAGAGTGAAAGAGAGACGGCAGGATGCATGGCCATGAGGTAATGTATTTATATGTGACTATGTCAGATTAATAATGGTGATATGACCATGGTGAAGCAAAGTAAACCTTGATTTAGTAGCGTTCATAAACACAGGATGTTCCGGTCTGCCTGCTGTAAATCATTTTGAAAGAGTGTTTTATGGTCTCACTGTCTAACCCTACATTTCTCTTACTGTGACATCACAGTAAGAGAAATGTAGGGTTAGACAGTGAGACCATAAAACACTCTTTCTGCCTTTTCTCAGGCTAGGATGAACCAATTAATTTTTTTTTTGCACATTTATACTACATAGGATCTCAGAATTCAATACACCTTCATATTCCCACCGGTGAAGTAGGCCTTTAAGTACCCAAGAAATCGAACCGATGCAAAAGCATTATTAATAAATATATAAAAATAGCATTGTTTCACTGATGGTCTCGTTTGCTGCTAAAGGTCATTTATGATTAGAGGGAAAATGAGACAGTTTCATAAACATTTGAAAAGATCCTTGTAGGAGATTGAAATCTACGGTTCTTTCCTTTGATGATGCATACTTTCCTCAATGGACGTGTGTTTGACATACTTATCTATTGTTCCAGATGAGTGCACTAGAATCCGGACAGGAACCAGTTAACATTTCTCAGGTAAACACATTCCCCCTTTTCGTTATCTCTCTCTCTCTCACGCGTGCACACGCACACACACACACACACACACACACACACACACACACACACACACACACACACACACACACACACACACACACACACACACACACACACACACACACACACACACACACACACACACACACACACACACAACCGTGTTAACGTGCGGTCTCTGTCCCAGCGTGAATCATCCTCTGCTAATGTAAAAACTAGGGCTGACGGTTTTAACGTCATGATTTCTTAATCATTATCTCATCGGCTCAATCATAAGGAACTCCTTGGGAAACCCCTCTTGAAAAATATCAGTGAGTTTCAGTCAAGATATTCATGATAACCATGTTAGCTGGTGTATTATGTGTATTGCATGTTCACACACACACACACACACACACACACACACACACAGAAAAAAGAAAAAGATCAAGCCTTGCTTGACAATATGAATTGTTCAACAATTTTCATTAATAATACTAAATAAACTATATTTTTCTCCAGTATGATGAGTATGTAGCCTGGCTCCGCCCACCTACCTACTTCCGGACAAATTTAATTTTCCCTTCGGTACAAATTAAATGAAGTACGATGGTCTGGTTGGACCAGGCTGATGGGCACTGTGGTGTATTCTCAATTAATTCAATTTAGCTTTATTGGCATGACCATTCAAAGACAACATTTTTGCCAATGTTTATTTTTATTTTTCATATTTTCATTCGGAACAAATTCACTTTTTAGCCAAAGACAGGCAAAGAGATTTATATATATTTTTATATAGGCTACTTTAAAAAAATATATTTTTCTTTAACCCCACTGAACCAAACTATAAAATGAAAATGAAAATAAAACATTGGCTGCAGACAATTACTGTAAATAACATTCCAACGCTTGTGTGAAAACATCGACACATCCGTCAGTTACTATCCGTGGGACCAGGAAGGGCATTCTTTCTCCCTAATGGCAGCTTGAAACACAGAGCCCATTGTCACCTGACATGTTGTGTCAACACATGTTTAGGTAACACATGACATGGAAACTTAGGGAGAGGATTGTGATGGGGTAATGTCACAGGTGTGTGTGTGTGTGTGTGTGTGTGTGTGTGTGTGTGTTGTGTGTGTGTGTGTGTGTGTGTGTGTGTGAACTTGTAGTTCCCTATATAGGGGAAAATCCTGGCCATTTGCATGTAAACCAAGAGTGGCTGATTGATTTCAACATTTTTCAAAAAGCGGCACCTTGAACAGGTGTCTTCTTATTGCATTTTCATAACCAACCAGCACTCTCGAATTCCCCCACACACAAAACAATCATTCATAAACATTTGAAATGTATATATACTGTATAGCTATATGGAAAAATAGATACTTACTATAATAGCAGAGATTTTCAAGTTTGTGTGCGTGTAGATCAATGGGTCACTCTGGTGGAGTAGTGGATGGAGCGTGTACCATATAGGCTCAGTCCCTGTGACAGTGGTCGCGGGTTCAAATCCGACCCGTGGACCTTAACTGCATGTCTTTCCCCATTTCCACTTTGTACTCTCTGATCTATCAAATAAAGGTTAAAACAGAGAAAAAATATCTTTGAAAAAACAAATAGAAAAAATAGTGTAATATGAGATCATCAAGAAAGTTCTACAAAGTTCTAGAATGCAACGCTCCCTGGGTAACCCCAACCCTTTAGAATAATAACAGAAGCTACAGTGGCCTTCAAGGACAAGAACAATTCTAAATTTTAAACAATGCACCTGATGACATTCCAACTATGACACTTTCAAGATGGCGGCACTAGGCCTTGGTCCAAAATATGCAGAAATATGGACATATATGAGATCCTTTCTAAAGGAAAACAAATTATCAACAAAAAAAAAATTTCAGCTATTATGCACTAAATTAAATGTACTTATGGATATTATAATTACTTTCTACAAAATCTGCCAGGAAATAAAACCCAAAATTCTACACACTGCAGGTTTAAATGAAGTAAAGATAACACACACAACACACAAAAACAACATAAACAATACAGTAATAGTCGGTGCTTTATTTAAATTTTTTCCTAATTATATCTGAATAACATTAATTCAAATGACGAGTTAGAGATGGTGCCATAACTGTGATATATCTTGTGACATCACGGGAAGTGTTCTGAATCCAGCACTGCTCTATCTACGTACGGGTGAATGGAAAAGTCACTCTGCATAAACTGTTACCAAGGGCCACACGAGACTTCATAAACAATTTTGTCACAGTTCAGGAATTTTTTAAACGTCAACAGGTATTTTGCCCAGAGAGTCAGTGTGTCAGCGAGCAAAGATAAATAAAGGAAATAAACTAGTGGTGGCTACAGTTGGAAAAAAAACGAAACGGATATACACACACTTGGTATCTGCTTGTAAATTCCTCACACATGGAGAAACCTAAATCTAAAAGTTGAGCATTCGGACTCAAGGGGATCCCCTCCTGTTTTGCTTTGGAACACACACACTCACGGACGCACACATACATACGCATACACGCACGCACATAAACACACACACTCACAGACACACACACACACACACACACACACACACACACACACACACACACACACACACACACACACACACACACACACACACACACACACACACACACACACACACACACACACACACACACACACACACACACACACACACACACACACACACACACACACACACACACACACACACACACACACACACACACAGCAGAAATTTGTAGGGAACCAATCGAAGTACATCAACAGTAAAAAAAAATTGCTGGAAATGTCACATCTGAAATTCACATTTCCTCTTTATCTCATTAGAAAAACATACAAAATGTGTTTCATGTTGAAAATAAGTTGTATATACATGTCATTTATTTTTATTCAATAATTTTTATTCATTTATTTAATCAAACAATACCACAATTGCCAACATGCAAACGTGAATTTTTTTTTCAACGTAATTTCTTAGAAACAAAAAAATAGTAGGTTTGCTAGGGTTTCAATAATCCTACGGCTGCGTTGTCACTAGCATGACATTTATTTTTTAATGTATTTCCTGAGAGGATGAATGTGGAAGTACTGCACACACACACACACACACACACACACACACACACACACACACACACACACACACACACACACACACACACACACACACACACACACACACACACACACACACACACACACACACACACACACACACACACACACACACACACACACACACACACACACACACACACCTGTGACATTGCCTCCGTTAGAACCTTTTGCCAAAAAAAAATTAATTTGCTTGTTCCCTAATTTGCCTATTACAAAACAACTTCCTAGAAACACAAGCATTTCCTACACAGATTATTATCCATCTATGAAAATGATGTCATGGTTGTATTTTGCATCCTATCTCAGACAGTCTTTGAATAACAAATGCAGGTGATAGTCGAGGGCTTTCGTGACTAAAAACTATTTGTCACTTGACGTGTGAGTTTCTGCATGTGAATCAAGTTGTCAGAGTGTTTGAATGTTTATTTCAACACATGATGACTAGGGTTAGGGCTGAAACCTGTAATCATTAGCACTTTGAGTGGCCTTGTGTCTGAATTGTGCTATATAAATAAACTTGCCTTGCCTTGTCTTGCTCTTAGTGAAGTCTGGAGGGATGTGCATGTATGTCATGCAGACTGTATTTTCTAACCATTAGAATTCACATTTAGTCTTGGATTGAAGGTTTTTTTTCATTTCTTACCACATTCACCCATTCACCCACTCATACGCCAATAGCAGTAGCTGCCATGCAAGGCGCTCTCTGAACCATCGGGAGCAATGTGGGGTTCAGTGTCTTGCCCAGGGACACTTGGACATGTGGTGGATAGGCGGGGGATCGAACCTCTGACCCTGCAATCCAGTGGACGACCGCCCTAACCACTTCACCACAGCCGCCCCATTGCCTTGTAACTGGACTTTTCTATTTTTAGGTTTTCAAGATGAAAAAGGATATATTATATTTTACGTCAGAATACTAAATAAATAAAAGCTTGTTCGGTTATAATAATATAGTGAATAACTCGGTTCAAAATAAAGTTTTGCTAATAGGTTCTGGGCATCATAAGACCATTGCCCCCCCCAACCCCCTCCTCCCTGCTGGAAAAACACACACACACTCACACACACACTGACACACACGTACACACATATCGTCTCACGTCAACTCATCGCTACGTGCCGGTTCTGGACACCAATTAAGCCTCGCATTGTTGAGTCTGTTCCCAATCATTCACCGGCTGTCCTACCGCTCTCCTGCCAAATACTGAGCCCCTATACTGCCAAATGCAGAGCCCCCCCTCCTGCCAGATAGTGAGCCGCTGAGGAGTCTGAATCACCGATTAACTTCGTCCAACAAAAACACACAAACATGTTATTTCATTTGCAAAGCCGCTAGAGAGATGAAATGAGAGACATACGGTTAATTTTAGTTTTTTTTCTCTCTGTTTTTTATTATTTGAAAGGGAAAAGTACTGAGAGGTTTTCTCTTAATGTGATTCACATGGTGTGGTTAGTAGTTGGTTTTGTAGTCATCTTTGCTTGTATTTTTAAATGATTAACAATGGGTTTTCTTTTTTAATGGCTTGTAATGGGGCGCTCCTGTGGCGTAGTGGATAGAGCACCTACCATATTGGCTCCGGCCTTCATTGCAGTGGTCGCAGGTTCAAATCCGACCCGTGGACCTTTACTGCATGTCACCCCCCTCTCTCTCTATGCTATATAATAAAGCTTGAAAATGCCAAAAAAATAATCTTTACAAATGGTTTATAACATTCCCCACTTTCACCTGCAGGATCGGCTCAGAAGGTGTATCCCTATTTAATTAACACAAATCTCCTTATGTAATTAAAATTATGAACCATTAAGCATGTTTTCTCAATTTGACCAAGACAAAAAAATAAATAAAAAAATTGCGATGAACGCAGTGACAAGGTGTGTCAGGGTATGAGTGACCCAGACGCCCTCTTACTAACATGAGAACACTTTCAAGACACCGGAGAAAATAACATGTCATTTTACAGATCAGCAATTGTCACACGTTAGTCACTCGGAGTGAGG
>NC_137212.1:4135399-4165399 GCF_949987685.1 Ammodytes marinus
TGGTCAATGTGTAACCTTGAATCTTGATGTATTTTCTTTGTTTTTACGGTCTCTTAAATACAATTTCTTCTTTCTAATAAAGCAAAAGAATGCCCCAAAAATAACCTTTAAAAAAACGTGGACTGATTTCTGAGGATTTCTTGCGCTCCAGTTGATGGAAGCATTTATTAGTGTCAACATGGTAAAGTCAATAGGACATTGAGACAACAGCTTAACATGTTAAGCCCATGTAACAGACAGATATACTGTTTGGATAGAATGACAATGCAAATCCTATGTAACAGCAGTGCAGAATTTTCTTAAATGTCATTTCAGATGAATTACCCAAGCCAATACACAGACTACAATAGACAAAAATCAGTAGGACAATACTGAAAATAGGAATGTACTTTGAAAACTAGATCGAGAGTGTCAAGATCAGTTCACCAATAGAATGTACTACTATACCGCGTCACTGTATCGCTGTATGTAAAGTAGATCGCTAGGCTGAGAATCATACAATTAAATAAACAAGCATTTATGTTAACGAGCTCTACAATATAGTTAAAAAAATGTAAACTAATCTTCAAGTATCAAGTTGCAGTGACTGAGGTCATTACTGTAACAATAACTTATAATAATAATAATACAAATAATAATAATACAACATAGCAATAAACTTTCAATAAATAAACGTAACCACAGACTTTTGCTCTCGGAAAAAAAACAGACGCAAATATACTAAAATGACAAACTCAGAAATATCTGCATAGAACTTTCTCTCGTGTTCTAATATCATAAATACAATAAATACAAATATAAATAAATAAATAACTTGTATCGAAAAATTGCCCTAATAGTAAAAAAAAAAAAGAAAATCATTCATCAAAAAAAAATTTAACAATAAAATAAATTACAGCTCAGTAGACCTTTTTTTTAAAATGACAGTGGGGTTAATATCGTTGCCTCGTGATTCTGACGTGCTTGAATTGATGGTCTGGGAGCCAGAGTCTTTAACATCGGGCACGTGGAAGGACGCCAACGGACAGGGGCCCTTCACGTTATTGCACACCAGCCTTTGTAGCGACGCCGTGTTGACAATATCAAAACCGACGCTGCCTCCGAATGTGCTCGGTTTCCAGTATTCAGGTGAACAAATGGGATTTCCCATGAGGCCTTTAAGGGAGTAAGGGGCACCCATCTCCACCATGGTCTCCCCAAATATGGCATTGGGTCTGGGCTTCTCTACCAGCAGACCTGGGTACAGCTCCACAGCATCCACGTGTCCGTACATCTCCTCCAAGATGGCAGCCATTTCTTTCTCTCCTGAAAGACACAGAGGAGGGAATAGGTTTTAGTTTCAAGTCTTGTATTTTTTTTTTAAAGATTATCCTTTGGCATTTGCGAGCTTTATTGGATAGTACAGAGTTGAAATGGGGAGACAGAGAGAGGGGGGATGACATGCAGTAAAAGGTCCACGGGTCGGATTTGAACCTGCGACAAGGACTGGACTGCTGTTGATATACGTTTTTGTCTACTTCATACTGTATTAAATGATTTTTTATTGTGAGACTGGGAACTGGGAACTGTGCACTTAATTGCCCATCTTGGGATAAATAAAGTTTTTCTGATTCTGATTCTGTGTGGTAAGCGCTCTACCCATAACTAGTTTCAAGTCTGGCTTATCTCACTCGCCTCACCCAGCAGCTGCAAAAAGCTTGCTGCTACTCTAAACATGTTTCTCTGTGCTTTGACCGATTCCAATCCAGCGCACAGTAGATAGTAAATTCTCAAAATGAATTATCTTTAAAAAGGTGACATAGCGGATATATTTCTTTCCTAACACATCACTGGTAGTTCTTAATCAACATCAAAATCTCTTTTCTCAAATCTTAAATCTTGTCCTATGAAAGCAGGGAGGCCTCGGCGGTCTGTTTACATCTTGCTCTCCGCGGTGACAATCTGCTTATATTATCTCAAGATGAAATGGACATCTGGTTTCTTAAGAGTCACGGAAATAAATTCCTCACCTCCAAAGTTGCCTTGAGGACTACAGCAGAGCCCAAAAACTGATTGCTTTAATATTAAGAAATCTGTCACATAACTAACAAGCTTAAATCTTTAGTGTCTGCGAGTGTGTTTGTCAAGCGCATATTTAATTCCTGAATCCAGTCTCATCGAAAAATTGATAGTAATTTATGATATTTATAAATAGCTTTTTCTAGACACTCAAAGACCCCTTGAATGCTGAATAAATGCTATCAAAAATGCAAGAATCATCTATGCAACATTTTCTTTCGCTTCATGATTATATAAAGAAATCTTCACACCATTTTCAGTTGTCATTATTTTAATTTACAGCTGAAAAATAGTATGGACAATTTTTTTTTCTATCTATCTATCTATCTATCTATCTATCTATCTATCTATCTATCTATCTATCTATCAATCTATCAATCTATCAATCTATCAATCTATCAATCTATCAATCTATCAATCTATCAATCTATCTATCTATCTATCTATCCATCCATCCATCTTTTTTTTGTATGATCTTGACTCTGTCTCACCTGTCATGTCCTCAAATGAAGTATAGGGCTTCATGGAGAATCTTTTCCGGTATGCGTTCAGAGACTGGTAGCGCATCTTCCTGCTGTTTTCAATGGACTTAACGGACACGTACATGACGGGACCGGGAACATTTCGCCCACCAGCAACCTAAAAATAATGAAAGAAAGTCAGTAAATCAATCAGCTAAGGAGCAACAACAGTGGTATTCATTCAATTTCATTTAACCTTTATTTATAATCAATAATCTAATCATAATCTACAGAAAAATACTATGCCTCTACATGATGACATAATGTATATATTGGTGTTGGTTATATTTCAGTCTTTGAGAAATAAAGAACAATGTCCCAATTCTAAAAAAAACAATAATAAAAGAAAAGGTATAAATAAAAAAATATATAGGCCTACAGCTCTGGATAAATTAAGAGACCTGTTTTGATTTTCTTCAATCTTAATCTCTACATGACTTAATGGAAATGCTCTAAATGACGATATTTGGGGGGGGGGGGGGAATTTGGTAGAAATGTTGTTGGTAGTTTATAGAATAAAAACCAACTTGTTCATTCTACTCAAACATATGCCTATAAATAGTAAAACGAGTGACACTGAACATTTGGAGTGGTCTCTTAAATTTTTCCCTGAGCTGTACCTTATATATTTATAAAAAAAAAAAAATCTAAAATGCTTCTTCTATCAAATCAAAGATTTAAAAAAAAAAAAAAAAAAAAAAAAAAAAAAGGTGTCTTACCCTTCCGGCGATCTGGTTGGTGAATGACTCTACGAGGTTGCTGATTCCGTGCTCTGTGACTACGGACGTGTTGAAGACAAACTGTTGGTAGTTGTACTCCCGGTCTTCTATGTGGAAGGTGTCGGGCATGAGCGGGTGCCAGTGATAGAGGGTGTTGAACTCTGATGCGATGCGGTTTTGGTACTGGAAGCGCTGGTTGAAAAGCAGCTCCGGGTCGAATTTGAGTTTGAAGTTGTAACCGCTGAGGTGCTGCACGTAGTCCTCGATCACAATCTTAATGGTCTCGCCTGCAAGACAGATAGGAATAGATATAAATGTTAGATAAGGCAGGTATTGTAGTTGTGTAAAGTCCCATTTCTACATAACAATCTATCCATCTATCTATCTATCTATCTATCTATCTATCTATCTATCTATCTATCTATCTATCTATCTATCTATCTATCTATTGTATGGGATTTTTGACTAGTTTGATATGACTTGACTGTAATAGTGAAATAAACTGACATGATAAAAAAAATAAGCATTTCCTCTTTCTCTCATCTTTCAGTTAAGAGCTTGAATGCTTCGCTCTGGTAACAACAAGAAATTCAATAACTTCTTCTTTTCTGTAACTCACACTGACACTATATTAATATTATTTTCTGTTTCTGTTTTAACTTGTGACTTTTTTTTTCATTATCCACCCACCCATCTATCTATCTATCTATCTATCTATCTATCTATCTATCTATCTATCTATCTATCTATCTATCTATCTATCTATCTATCTATCTATCTATCTATCTATCTATCTATCTATCTATCTATCTATCTATCTATCTATCTATCTATCTATCTATCTATCTATCTATCTATCTATCTATCTATCTATCTATCTATCTATCTATCTATCCATCCATCCATCCATCCATCCATCCATCCATCCATCCATCCATCCATCCATCCATCCATCCATCCATCCATCCATCCATCCATCCATCCATCCATCCATCCATCCATCCATCCATCCATCCATCCATCCATCCATCCATCCATCCATCCATCCATCCATCCATCCATCCATCCATCCATCCATCCATCCATCCATCCATCCATCCATCCATCCATCCATCCATCCCTCACAAACACTCACCGATCAGAATGAGCCTGGTGGTCTGAAACAGCCTTTCGTCGGTCCAGTCTGGGTGGATCTCCTTCAGCACGTCACACACGCGGTTGTGTTCCCGCAGAAAGATGGTGGCGTACATCATCAGCCCGGGGACCAATCCGAAGGCTTCGTGGCCCACGGCGAACCGGTGAGAGTCCGGCACGTGGGGAGGGTAGTGCATCTCTGCCCCTACCTCCTTCACTGTCGGCGGGTACACCTCTCCATCCACAACCTAAATTTAAAAAAAAATCAAATCAGTTTTTATTTGTATAACCCAATAGTATGGGTTCAAAAGTATACTTAAATAGACAAATCAAATCAATCAAACCAGTTTTATTTCTATAGCCCAATATCACAAATAGACCTTTTGCCTCAGTGGGCTTTACATTCCATACAGTATGACACCCTTTGCCCTTGCACCCTTAGCTCAATTCACAAGGGAGTTAAGCAATAAGTGCATTCAACCATGTAGGTACAAACTCAGAACAGCAAGAATAGCAAGAATCACGCTAGTACATTCATTAACTTCACATAAGCCCAACTACTAAGTAACACATGTACAGTAGTGCAACATAGTCTAATGTTTTTCTTCCACATACCTGAAAATTGAGCTTTCCGTCCTTGAAGAGTCGTAGCTTGTGTTGTCTCTCCAGTGTTTCTCCATATATGTGGCCCAGGTCCACCTAACAAGCAGAAACACCACCATTAATACAATGCATTTTATATTATTAATTTTTTTTAATCTTTTTCACAAATCTTTTCTCCCTTGAAAAAAAAAATGGCTGTGCTTTCTTCTTACCCCATGTCCTTTGGCCAGGGTGAAAGCTGGTCCTTTCTTCATGTCAGACTTGAAGAACTGGTGTGTGAAATGCTGCGCGAAGAATGCAAACATCAGGCTAGTGCCCTGAGGGTCTGGGATGAACTTTCTCCTGAGCAGAAGCGTCTCGGCTAGTAGCTTAGCATCGGGTAGCTCCTTTTTACCTGGTGGAAGGGAAACACATTGGGAACGTTACATTATAGACATACAAGGCTGTGATACAGAACCAAGCTAAAGTGGACTGGCATAGAATGCATTAAAGTAGCTACGAGGAACTTTCTGTTTTTCTTGAATCTAGTTGCACCCTTGGACAAAAGCGGTAGTGTTTTTACAATGCCCAAGCACACTCTTTGGTCTACCTGCTGTAAATCATTTGCTCTGAGTTTAGCGGGGATTCAGACCCCAGGCAAAGGCAATAAGAACAAATATATAAAAACAGCATTCTTTGCACTGATGGTCTCGTGTGCTGTTACATGTCATTTATGATCATCAGAGGAAAAATTAGACTGTTTCATGTACATTTTAAAAGTTCCTCGTGGGTTAAACTTGATTGGAATGTGATGTATTACTTTTACATGTCGGAAAAGCTACAATCAACAATTATCCACTACAATACACGTCAGAGTTACATTCATATGTTTCTGAGACGTGTTAGATAGGTGTTAAATTGACTATGTAAAAAAATGGTTCCCAAGGTTCTGCATGCTGGGGCAGGTTTAGCGGCACATTTTGCAATCCGACAATCCAGCAGGAGGGGAAAATTACAGTGTGTGTGTGTGTGTGTGTGTGTGTGTGTGTGTGTGTGTGTGTGTGTGTGTGTGTGTGTAGGTGTGTGTAGGTGTGTGTGTGTCTGCCAGTGATGTAATGGGGCCAAACGAGTCTTGCTCAGTATGTAAGAATCTGAGAGAACAGGTTTTCCGAAGGCAGAGAAAGGAGACAGAGAGAAGAAAGAGAGAGAGAGACAGCGAGAGAGAGAGAGAAAGAGAGAGAGAGAGTGTGTGTGTGTGTGTGTGTGTGTGTGTGTGTGTGTGTTCACTTCACTCACCTACTACTCCCATTGGGGTTGGGCAGTCCTCTGACACTGGGGGCAGGGTGCGGGTATAATAGGAAAGGTTTGAATAGGCTTCCCAGCTCTTGTAATCATACTCCGCATTGTAAGTTGGAGGGCTATCAATCAAGTGGGATCGGGCTAAAGAGAGACAGAGAGAGGAAAAGTGTTTCATTATTAACAGTGTTGTGGGGAAAGGTAAGGCAAGTTTATAGCACAATTCAGACACAATTCAGGCCACTCAAAGTGCTAAAATACATCAAGCATATACACATTTAAAAAAGTGAAGAAAACAAACGTAGTAGTGAATTCCATATCAATAAACTTGAAGTTAAATGTTGTCAGTAGCCTGCTGGTAGTTTGACGACATTTATATTTGTGATTCAAGTCGTTTAATTAATTTTAAAGCCATAAAAGGAAACTAATTTTCTACTCCAATTGAACCCCTGGTTGACGAGCCCCAGATAATAAGAAAATGCAGATTTTTTTCCAACTAAAATGTGAAATTCCTTGTCATTTTAGTCCTCGTGAAAAGTCTAGAGGGGACTGTTATTACGGAGAGGAAGCTACTTTGAAAGCAAAAACGTATTACTTCACACTGGGAGAAGTTGAATTAAAGCAAAATCTTGTGTGGTTACTGGTTAACTAAAGCTACTTAGAAAAAGTTTAATTCAAACTACATTGTAAAAGATTATCAAATTGACAATGTAGCCTACATGTGTTGTGCAATTACAACAAAATATACCACCAAAAAGTCACACTCTAGCAAAATATGCCAGTTGTACACAAACACCTTCCAGCAACTACTTCTCAACAACTTGCTGTACAAATTATTTGAAGTGCTACAAATTTATAGGCCGCTATCCAACAATCCAATAAACCCAAGTACTAACAGTTGCCTTCAGCGGTAGACAGACACTTACACGTTAGCACATATCTCATGATGGCATCCCTTAGAAACGAGATGTTGTTGACGATGTTCCAGAATCCCTTGTAGTGCGTTAGCAGATAGTGGACCGTGTTGGGCGAAGGCTTCAACGTGATTTTGAGCCACGTGAGGAACTCAGCTGTTATATAGGGAGGAAAAAAAGTGACAAAAAAATGAATAACTAAATAACGCATGGCACCGCGAAAAATTGCAACAAAATGTCAGATTCCAACTCTTATGCATGTGTGTGTGTGTGTGTGTGTGTGTGTGCGCGCGCTATTCATACTTACGTGTAGTGCAGTTTTGTCCGTGGAATCCCGTGCGCGTGCAATCACACTCGTAGCTGTCAGGTACCATCGCCGTGCACACGCCTCTGTTCTGGCATGGATCTGCGCAACACGGGTTACCTGTGATAGATAGATAATGTTGAACGATTAGATAAAGTCACCTTACAACATAAATAGCCCTAAAAAAAATCTAAATATAGAATAGAATAGAATAGAATAGAATAGAATATATGTTGATTGCCATTTGCACAGGTATAGGACAGTACAGGTAAATTGGGTTTATTGTGCTTGTTCAAGAAAAACAATTATATATATCAAATAGAAGAGCATTATCAGAAAAAGAGTTTAAACGTACAAAATAAATAAAAGTAAGAATAAATAAGTTTTAGTAGCAGGCAGCAACGTGAAATAAAATATCACTGCAATCGGCCAAACAACGCCACATAACTCATTACTGATAAGTATAGGATATTTTGTAACATATAGTGTTGTAGGCTGAATTATACACCTGTACCAATTCATGTAATAAATAATACATAACTTTAGTGCAGCTAAAAAACGAACTTTAAATATTGCTAGCGTCCGTTTAAGCAGTTAGGTAGGACATTATGTTTCCTGTACTCACCCCCTTCGCAGACGAGAAATCCCAGTGCCAACAGAAAAAGCGAAAAAGTGAGTCTGATGTTCATATTCCAAAGACTTTGTCGGGTTCTCTTTTCTTCTTCGAGCCTTTCTCTCTCTCACACTCTCTCTCTCTCCTCTTGTGTGCTCTGTTCGCTCGGAGGCTGAGAGTTTTGAATAACTCCAACCTGGCCACCGCAGCACCTTTATAGGACCGTGGATGGGCGTCATCAAACACGTATGACCCCCCCCCCTACCCCCCCCCCCCCCTCCCAGAATCCGGATGCGACTGGATTTTCTTTTTCTGATTAAAGTTATCCGTTAGTAATACCTGAGGATTGAGGAATATTTTTTATTTCTCAACATCAATTTGGATTGTGTTTGCGGTTTCGACTTCTTGTTTTTTTGGCAGCGAACGGGAGCCATTACTGATGACCAGTGCGTACGCTTCACTGAACCCCACTTCCGTTTATTTCACGGAAGAATTTCTCAATTGGGGAAGTGTGATTGAAAACTAATGTTTCGACAAAGTGTCTAAAACAGTAGCCTACCGACTCTCATGTAGTTGAGTGTATTTGTTCCCATGCCCTTTGCAAGTTACATTTTATAATAGCTTTTCTTTTCTATTCTTTTTATTAATATTACTTTTTTATACATTTCATTTAATTTCTCTTAAATATATATTTAGTATACACATTCATGGTTTGTTTAACAGTATTAAATAAACACTTGAAGTAATATTAGATTTATGTAGCGCTTTACTTGTACTCAAAGCACTTATATAGCCTACTTAAAGTATATAATTGTCCCCTAATGTCTTAATTATATAGACTACAATTCCGTAAGCGACTGGCTGTGATTCAAGATAAGCATAATTTTATTCAACAAAATAATTCTGCAGCAGCCTATAAAACTTGTCAATGAGAAAACGTATAGAAATAAGAATATATCCATTATTTGTGCTATTTCATTATGAGAAATCACCTGCCTCCTTACCCTGTGTCAAACATAAGATAGTGAAATCTAGACTAAAATCATTAAATCCGCTTGAAAGGTTGCATGAAATCTATCGAGCCACTGGTACTGATAGTGTGTGCGCGCTGAAAGAAATGAAAGTGTCAATAAACATCCTAGGCTATGTTTTTACACCTTTACACCAGATTTTATTTTTTCAGTGCACACACACACACACACACACACACACACACACACACACACACACACACACTGTATACGGACATATTGTGAGGAGATAATCACTTATTTTGACAAAAAGTAATAAAAAAAAAGAAAAAAAATCCAGAATCGCTTATCCCACCTTTAAGTCTACAGAACTCCCTTTTGCCATTATTTATATGAATTGTTTCAAATGACAGTGCTCCCTTAAGACTAAGAGCAAAACTGCATACATTATATCTGTATTGTATTATAGTCTATCTTTGTCGAACCCAACTTGACCCTTATTACACGCGTACTGTAAATTTCCAGCATTGATGAGTGACCCCAAAACAGACATAGTTTAGTGATATAGTAAACGTTAAACGTCACCCCATTGCATGTGTCATGTTGTAAGTTGATTCACAAAAAAAGGGGGAAAAAAAATTCTGTTTATTCCTTGAGTACAGTCAGCGTTTACGCGCCCTCACGCGGACACCTAACCACACTGCTGCGCGCTTTGGATAGGTGGAGAGAGGAGATCAGGCAGTCGTCAGTCGATTGCACCGTCCCCGCTTTTTAGTCAAAATCTGACGTAAACGTAACTATTTCCGGTCTGTCCGTGCGTCTTTTAACCCATACTCTAAACGGAAAGTTATTTTTATCGTCTGAGTGTTTGTTTAGGGGACTTTTCTCGCAAATTCTTCCTCTGATTGACACCCTCCACTGCCTCCAGACTGCCTTCGATCAATCTGTTTGACTACTGCCGGGTTTCCTACTCCCTCCCTGGGCTACATCTGCCCCGAAGGAGCGAGCGCCTCCTCTTTTCAAACTAGCTGCAGAAAACTTTTGAGCGATTTTATTTCTGGATCAGCATGAAGTATTTTTCAGGATTTGTAAGTTGATAGTGCTCCCTCCACTTACGGTATGTCCACATCTCGCTTTTTAATATTTTTTCATCAATGAGATTTATGTTCAAATACGATTGTGTGTATGAATTATGAGGTCAGTGTCAGTAGCTGCTGCTGCTTCCATCGGTGGGTTAAGTAGCGAACAAACTTATGGCTATAGACTTCTTTTACGCAACAAGGAAACTGAAAAAAAAAATGCTTTTGCCACCACTTAAAGACCGACTATACATCGTTTATCAAACTAAATACGACAGATGAAAGCGACACAGATGCAGTTAGTTGGTCTAAGAGAAGAGAGCAACGTTGTCAAGATGTTAAATATGTTTAATTCATCATTAAACTTGATAATCTGAAGCTAAAAGGTGTATTAAGAGTTATGTTTACATCATTGCCTTACCCTGTCTGAGGCAATAGTATATAATTCTACATATATGTTTTTAAATTACGTTTTTTTTATCGTATGGATCGTTTATGGATTATTTTATTGACTGACACCTTTTAGTGATGTTAAACGTCTTTCTATTTAGTTGATCTTTGGGGGAAAATGCCCTGCTTTCTTTGCAATACTAAGCACTTTATGTTACTGCTCTATTTGATCTTATGTATTTACTATTATTGCCACGCCTACGTTCATTTTATAACTATTTTAAAACATGTTAAGCCTGTGATGCGTGCACGTTTATCATTATAAATCACGTTGAGCTGTGGTGCTTATGTGAAAGGTGCTATACAAACAAGAGGTTATTCTTATTATATTATCATTGCACGTTGTGTCAGGCCACCTCCGATGTGACCTTGCTCTTATAAATCTGGCCAAACCTGTTCTAAGTGGCCTAATGGAACCAGCCCTTTAACCCAGATATGAAAAGAAACTATTATGACATTGTCCCCCCTATTCATAACGTCATTCATCAAAAAACACCACCATTGCATTCATGACACCTTTTTGACTTCCTATTTGTTGCGTAAGATTTACCTTTTTAGTTTATACAATGACCATAGAAACTTGTTTAAGTAGAGTACGCCATGTTAGTTGTTTATTTTAATATGTCCTTTGTTTGTGTTCACTTTTTCAGTTGTGTGTTGGTGTTCCTTCTATAAAAAAATATCCCCAAATAATACACCAAATGACAATGTTGTCAACTAGTTGTACTGTAGAAAAAAGTACAATATTGGTCTTAAAAATGTAGTGGAGTAGAAGTTTAAGTAGCAATACATGGAAATACTGAAGTAAAAGTATCTGAAATTGTACTTTAGTAAATGTATCATGGGGAACAAGACTATACACAGATAAGAATTGAATGATGACTTTTCATGCTATTCATAGAGGTAGCAGCTATCCTTATCTTTGAATCTCATGCAGGACTACACTTGCACAGCAGACAGGAGCATTTTTTAAACCTATAATTACTGCAACTAATTTGCATAATGGTCTGCTCTGTGTGTGTTCCTTTTACATTTTGTGTTCTGGTATGAACATTTTAGTGCCATTTCTGCTGGTTGGCACACACACACACACACACACACACACACACACACACACACACACACACACACACATACTTAGAAACACACACACACACTTAAAACCACACACACACACACACACACACACACACACACACACACACACACACACACACACACACACACACACACACACACACACACACACACACACACACACACACAGAGCAGCCTGAGTGCACCCATTGGCTGCAGAACAAGGGCAGCAGAGTGGGTTGGCACTTTTCAATAGTTTTTTGGAACATTAATTCAAGCTACGTGAGGAGTGCAGTGAACACACAGACGCTCTACGTGCTGCTCAGCTCCGCTCGGTAATGACACGCTTTGGTGAACAGCTGAGAAAAGGCTCGCTGACCTTGATATGCTATCAACAAACACACATTTATACACACACACATTTATACACACACACACACACACACACACAGTCGCGCACACACACACACACCACACAATCGCACGCACACACACTCACACACACACACACACAAAAACATACACAGTCGCACACACACAGGCACAGACACACTCACTCATTCACGCACGCACTCACTCACTCACCTACTCACTCACTCACTCACTCACTCACTCACTCACTCACTCACTCACTCACTCACTCACTCACTCACTCACTCACTCACTCACTCACTCACTCACTCACACACACACATATCTCTGTTCAACCATTGTATGAAGAAAGTGAAAGCCAATGTTGCTGAAAATAATGATTTCATGACACCACTTCTTCTGCAATTGCACACACACACACACACACACACACACACACACGCACAAACAAACAAACAAACAAACAAACAAACAAACAAACAAACAAACAAACAAACCATCATTAGCACTGATAATTATTAAACTTTTTATTTCAATCATCCAGGTTCCAAATGCTCCAGTTTTTGACAGAGATGTTCTCCTGAGTTTAAGTTCTCTGACGAAAGCTTTTTCCCAAGAATCACCGACCAGCTGACATGATGAATAACAATATAATTGTGAGTATCGCCGAAAGGTATTATTTACCCCTGTATGTACAGTAGGCCTACTGTAAAAACAAGACATGTTTAAACAAAAACGATTGCAATTCCAGTGAATTCAATCATCATTGCACAAATCATACCATGGCAAGTTATAGCTTATTCATTCTTCCACGGTACAATATCATGATTTTCCCTGTTATTATTACTCCAAAGCAGAAAAAAAAACTTTACGCAAATATTGTAGCATACATTTGAGCAACAAGGGGGCTAGTGTAGTGTCCCTCATGAATTTTCCAACATTGAATATTAACAGAAGTTGAGATTTCTCATACAATACTTCTGCAATGACGGTGGCCTTTAAGGCAGACACAGAGAACAACACAGCAATAAAACACATAGTAACTCCTGTTATAAACACAGAACAGGTTTCAGTAATGGATATCTATGAAGGACAAAGAGGGAAGTTACAGAGAAAATGAGCTCCAAAAATGCCTCTATTGTTACTAATGTTTTGCATATTTTTCAACATTGGAGATCGGACACATTCATAAACTTGGCAAAGCAATTTAACACAGGGGCATAAAATACATCAAGATTAGACATTAGAAATTGCATTTAAGAGACGGTAAAAACAAAGAAAATACACCAAGATTCAAGATTGGACATTACACATTTAGACAGCGATGTGGAATGGCTGCAATGAAAATGACCTGTCTGACGATATAGTTATTTTCTATATAGTCTATTTAACTTGATTACTCTTTCATCGTTTCAAACTAATTTAAACATATTGGGGAATCTGGAATCACAAAACCAGATAGAATGTATTTGGAGGCACTTTAAATGTAGAACGAGGTACCGATTCAATACCTACTTTGGTTCCTTCTGGTACTGTGGGGGAAAAAAACAGAACAAGGAAGAAATAATTGGATATTTTAGCGGAAAGGATTAAAAACATATTTTATAATCCAATTGTTTTTGTAAATGCTGGTGGTGACCTACTTGGAACAGTATTCAGGAACAACCCTTAAGTTTGAGAAAAATATACCCTGCGTTCCAAATCACATACTCTTTCTTTTTACTACACTACATTTTAAAGTACAGAAGAGTTTTTGGACCACAGGAGAGAAAAAAAAATCAGATAAGGAAGATTTTTTTTTCATTATGTCGAGAAATGTCAAGAATAAAGATGAATACTCCAAAATGCTATTGGAGTTAGTGGGGCGTTTATGTATTTTCAGCATACTACAATTGAAGTGCATGTATTGGGACATCCTAAATCTTTTTCTGGCATACTAAATAGTAGGGAAGTATGGGGATTGGAACGCAGGGATAGTGTAAAAAAACACCTCTGATGTGCAGTGGATTGTGAGTCAGAATCGCCCAAAAAGCATGAAGAAGCTGATTTCTACACTAAAAGTTATGACTGGATGTAGTAGGTAGGGCATCCAGGTATTTCTCAGCATGTTACATCCGACCACATGTAATTGGGACATCCTAAATATCTTGCTTCCATACTAAATAGGCGTGTTTGAGTGACCTCCAAAAAAGTGCTAGGCTATATAAGTCCTATTAATTCTTCTTCTTATTAAATAGCAGGGAAGTATTTATTTATTAGTTTAATTGAAGGACATTGCACACTAATAAACAGACAAACTGTATGTGAGCCACAGTTAGCTTAAGAGGCTAGTTTGCATCCATTGTCCCATGCCACATATTAAAAAGGCAACCCTAAAATTACAAAAAATAAAATGCATGTACAAACAAAGATTAAAAAACATCATAGTCGACTCAGAAAATACAGTAACACATAGTACGAACAAATTGACAGACAAGAGCAAACAACAGTATAGGGGTTGGAACTCAGCCATTGACATTCTTAGAGACATGAACTTACAGTGAACTTGTCTGCAACACATTATTTTTCCCACGAGGAAATGCAACAAAACGGAAACTGAATGAATGTTGTTTTGCAGGTGGAACAGCAGTTTTCTCACAGATTCACCGTGACAGTGGTGCGAGCTGAGAATGTCACCAAGGGCGCCCTGGGGGACCTGTGTAAGTCTACAGGGGTCATTTAAAAACCGTATACAATTATAAACATGGGGTTATGGTAAATAGGGGGGACGCTTTGACTTTGGGATTCTTGTGTGTGTTTATGTGTGGGTGTGTGTGTTTGTGTGTGTGTGTATGTACGAGTGTGTTTGTGTGTGTGTACGTGTGTGTGTGTGTGTGTCTGTGTGTGTTTTTGTTTGTTTGTGCGTGGGCATGCTTCTGTGTGTGTGTGTTTGTGCGTGTACTGTACGTGCTTCTGTGTGTGTGCATGTTGATATGCGTTTATGTGTTTATGTGTGTGTGTGTGTTTTTGCGGGTGTGTGCATGTGTGTGTGTATGCGTGTTTATATGCATTTCTGTGATTATGTGTGTGTGATAATGTATGTGTGTGTGTGTGTATGTGTGCATGTGTGTGTGTGCAGTGGACACCCCAGACCCCTATGTGGAGCTGTTCATCCCCATGGCCCCAGAAAGCAGGAAGAAGACGAAGCACATAGACAACAACATCAACCCGAAATGGAACGAGACCTTTTCATTCATCTTAGATCCCAACGCACAGAATGTCCTCGAGGTTAGAACCGTAATGTTATTGTATGAGGGGCCGTTTGTTTAGGCAATATATCAAGAAAGGGATGCAAATACTCACTATGAAATCGCACACACATACTTAAAAACGTGCAAATTATCACTCAAAACCTTGCGCACACACTCACACATACAGATGCATGCACACACACACACACACACACACACACACACACACACACACACACACACACACACACACACACACACACACACACAATAATAGCATGCACATACTTCACTTTCGCAACGCACACACACACATGCACATTGTCACTTAAGCGCCACACACGCACACACACACACACACACACACACACACACACACACACACACACACACACACAATAATAGCATGCACGCACTCCACTTTCGCCTCGCACACACACATAAAAAGCATGCACAAACTCACTTCATAATATTGGCTAGCAAATTATACTTACAAGCATTGATGCACTGTGGCATACACGTACATACAGACAATTTTCCATTTTGAAAAGTTAGCCACTTTAACATATTATGAGGAAAAAATACCAGACCTTCATCATAGAAACTAGTTCAATAACACAGTACAGGAGTTCAATATAAAAATGTGCATTGATCACATTGCTTAACAACTTGGTTATGAAAAGTGTTTAACCATTACATCGCCGGTGTGTATTCTGCTCAGTTGACATTAATGGACGCCAACTACGTGATGGATGAGACCCTGGGGACCGCCTCTTATGACATCACTAAGCTCAGGGTCGGACAGAAGAAGACCGAGTCCTTCCTCATAGGCAAAGTAAGCCTAGTCATACACACTCTACCTGTTGTGTGAAATATTGCATATTGTATTACAGTACCTTATTGTTAGTATGATACTACCAATGTTACTACTGTGTTACGTTCTTTAAGAGACATTATAACAACAGGCACGGTCTCATTTTCTCCCCACAGTTGTTTCGTGTGTTTTGTATTGCATTGGCAAAGTAAGGCTGTCATTCACACTCTACCGTGTCAAGTGTTGGTTGTTATACAAGTTATACTGTATATTGCAGGCCAGGCAAGCATAGTTGAAACTTACAGGCGAAAAGTTTCAAATTCTGGTTCAGTAAGTGATATGGTCCATATTTAAGCTAACTTCCTGTCAGTGACTGTATGAATAAAGAGCGATTTAACTCGTATATTAACAAAAACAATATCACTTACTTCTCCTTTAAGACCCCACAGTTAAATAATGAACTGCATTTTCCATTTTTAATACAATTGTATATTGCCTAAAGGTGGTTAATAATAACTGACTATTCAAACGATATAAGTCTAAAAAGGTATACCATGAGTACTTGCATTTATATTTAAATGATGCAATTAACAATTTTTTGTTTGTTTTCTTGTTGACATAATAACTAGCCACTAACCACTGCTCACTTAATGGACAATAACTTCATATTTGTATTGTGTTTTTCACAGGCAACCAAAGTATTCTTAGAGATGTCTTTGGAGATCTGGTATGTATTACTTTCAACTTCGAAAATTATCCAAAAAATGTCATCTTAGTTTTGTCGAAATAATAATGCCTCTTTCAATTCTGTTTGTGGTCCACCCTTATATGGGAGCGACCATACCATTACGGTTCTAAAAAGAATGACGTCTAGTGTACAATTTCGTCACAAGAATTCTAGTATACATATCAATTCTCCCAGACAGTGCAAACTAAAATTAGAAGCCAGGGGTAGCATGACTCAGGGAATTGTGCAAGCTTAAATATACAGTTTCGATGCACCACTGTTCCTTTTGCATCACCGTATAGGAAGTGAGTGGGAGGATTTGGAAAATGCCATACATGCTTTAGGGGTTTGTAATTATCAGTTGTAAATGGTGGGAGGCCATGCGTGTAGATGTATGTTTTGCATCAGACCACACACAGAGAGACAGACACATAGACTCATAGACACACACACACACACACACACACAGACACACACACACACACACACACACGCACACGCACAGACGTTATCCAACCTAAAGATCAGTTGCTTCATCGTCTATAGTAACATGAGTATGAGTAATCGTCTGCTACAATGGAGTAGTAGGGCCACGTAGAGGAAAGAAACATTACAAGAATATAGTCTTACAATTATGAGAATAAAGTCATCAACTTACAAGACAAAAAAATAATATATATATATATAAAAAAAATCCCGCTAACCTACAAAACGATGGTGAGAGCAACACAGCTATCTATGATAACATGGTGCTGATAGGCCAAAAGATTAAGCATTTCCTTATTTTTTTAATAAAATAAACAAATCAATTCTTGTAACTTATTTACTTTTTTTTAATGCAACTAGTTCTTCATTGTAGTGATCCCCACTGTCGTCAATTTTTTTAATTAATTACATTTTATTTTTGAAAAATCCTCATTCATCATTTTCCTTTGTGTCTCCAGCACCAAGTTAGACCTGCGGTTTAGCCTTGCTCTGTGTGATAAGGAGAAGCATTTCAGATCAACCCGACGAGAGAGAGTCATGCTGGGCATCAAGAAGCTGCTGGACATGGACAAACCTCGCTTCCTCCCCAGCTCTCCAGACGAGGTGGGAACCTAAGACACACACTACATTACAAACTGCACCTTTTTTCCTTTCTTTCTTTTTTCTTTCTCAGTTTACAGTGACATTTTAACTTTTCCCACACATTCTGAAGCAAACTATTCTTTAATCCCTACAAAGCTCACAAACTTCTGCTCCAGGGGGCTGTGAGCTAAGCCAAGTTTCTGCTGTGGTTTTTGGCCTGTCGCCCTTAGGTGTGTGTGTCTGCGTGTGTGCGTGTGTGTGTGTGTGTGTGTGTGTGTGTGTGTGTGTGTGTGTGTGTGTGTTGTGTGTGTGTGTGGGGCTCTAATCTCCAGCCAGGCCTGCTCTTGCCTTCAACATGTGCCGGGAAGCGACCACAGCAATGAGATAACCAGCTTCTGCTTTCCACTACTATGCTACAACTAACATCCCTTAACTCCCTATTGGGGGGGGGGGGGGGGGGGGCTCTCGTGGAAAAAATAAGTCTGTCATAATACTCAGGGCTACACTTCAGGGCTGAGTCAATAGTACTGTAATTGCAGAGTGCAGAAAAGGAAGCTAATGTTGCGAACACACTGCGAAAATTATGTAATAAGTGAAAATCCGAAAGGCAATTTTTTTTTTCAAAGCCATGATGCAACCGGCAATGACATCCTCGCTGTTAAAGAGGCGGTTACTCAACCTGAGAGAATGAGTGAAAAGAATGAATGTGAGACTCACATACTTAAAGCTGTGTAGCATGTAATTATGTGATTATCCAATGCCTTTGTACTGTTCTGATAATGACTCTCTCCTTGTGTGTGTGTGTGTGTGTGTGTGTGTGTGTGTGTGTGTGTGTGTGTGTGTGTGTGTGTGCTTGTGTGTGTGTGTGTGTGTGTCTATGTGTATGTGCGTGTGTGTGTGTTTGTGTGTGCGTGTGAGGGTGTGTGCATATGCGTATATGTGTGCTTGTATGTGTGTGTCTGTTTGCATGCGTGTGCGTGCGTGCGTGCATGTGTGTGTGTGTGTTCCAGGTCCCTGTGATAGCCATAGCGGGTTCTGGAGGAGGGTTCCGTGCGATGGTTGGGTTCTCCGGTGTGATGAAAGCGCTGATAGAGTCGGGCGTTCTGGATTGCGCCACGTACATCGCCGGCCTTTCCGGTTCCACGTGGTACGGCCATTATTTCTAAGATCTCTCTTTCTCTCTCTCTCTCTCTCTCTCATTCTCTCTCCCTCCCTCCCTCTCTCTCTCTCTCTCTCTCTCTCTCTCTCTCTCTCTCTAATATTTAAAGGTTCCTCCAGTTTTTTCTCATGTAGGCCTTTCACACCAAAATGAACCAAGAGTCAGTTCCAGGCTGGTGTTGGGGTCAGTTCAAAACTGGTTACAGCCTTATCCCAGTTATGAACCGGTTGGTTTCACATCGACCGGAGACAGCCATGGAGCCGGCAAGAGAGCAACGTCATGACGTCACTGTAAACGTGTGTGTACGTCACCCGACGCCGCTGCTCTTGTGGCTAACGCTAAAGCTACCGCTAGCTTTAAGCACAACAACAGCGGCGAATACGTCTTATTTTTACACTTGTTGGCTCTCGCTTTGCTTTCTTAAGCAAACAGGACCCATACAGCGTATTCTCGCCGGTCAATTTGATCGCTACGTTCGGTAATTATGTTATGTTTACGTCTCGTAGTAGCGGTGTTTTTAAATATGGCGGGCATGAGGTTTGAGTTGCTCTGGTTGGTCAGGATAATCCCTCCCCCAGCCGTTCGCGCAAGCAGTTCTTATCAAACCCTGCTCAATCCTGGGGTATGAGTTCCCCCGGTTTTTACGGCCCGGAGCAGGCTCTCTGGCGGTGTGAAACCAAAACACTGGCTCTAACTCCGAACAAGCCCAGAACTAGCGCCGATTTTGCGGCGGTGTGAAAGGCCTAATGGTTGCCCTAATACTCCCCTTCTCTCTCTCTTTCATGTAATTATGTGATTATCCATGCCTTTGTATTGTTATGATAATGACTTTCTCCTTTGGTGTGTGTGTGTGTGTGTGCGTGTGTGCATGTGCATGCGTGTGCGTGTGTGTGTGTGTGTGCATGTGCATGCGTGTGCGTGTGTGTGTGTGTGTGTGTGTGTGCATTCCTGTGTGTGTGTGTGTGCATGCGTTCCTGTGTGTATGTGTGTGTGTGTGTGTGTGTGTGTGTGTGTGTGTGTTTGTGTGTGTTTGTGTGTCTGTTTATAGGTACATGTCCAGTCTCTACTCCCACCCAGACTTCCCAGGTAAAGGCCCAAAAGAGATCAACCAGGAGCTGATGAACAGAGTGAGCGGTAACCCTCTCCGGCTGCTCATGCCCCAGCACATCACCAGCTACATCCAGGCTCTGTGGAGCAAGAAGGCAGGAGGCCAGCCCGTCACCTTCACCGATATCTTCGGGATGCTCATAGGAGAAACGCTCATACCCGCGGTAAGGAGTTCGGTTGCATACGTTTGTTTAAATTATTTTTTTTATTTTTTTTTTTTTTAAGATCTATTTTTTTATTTTTTCAAGCTTTATTAGATAGTACAGAGTTGAAATGGGGAGACAGAGAGAGAGAGAGAGAGAGAGAGAGAGAGAGAGAGAGAGGGGGGATGACCTGCAGTAAAGGTCAATGGGTCGGATTTGAACCCGCAACAACTGCAATAAAGGCCGGAGCCAATATGGTACGCGCTCTATCCACTATGCCAACCAGAGCGCCCCGGATTTTTTTTTTTACAAGAAAAAAAACACACAACTGATAAGTGAACACACAAACAAAAGACAAAATAAGAAAAACAACTAACATGGCGTACTCTACTTAACAGGTTTTTCTAAAGACATTGTTTAAACTAAAGGTTGTTGGTTGTATTAGTTTTGATGCGATTCCCTATTTCTCTGTTGCCCTAATGCACTAAAGTAAAAAAAATATATATATATTATTAATAATAATCATTCACAAATCAAAGATCATCTATATCAGGGGTTCTCAAACTTTTGATAGCTGAGAGCCAATTTAGGAACCCAACATTGGACCGAGGGCCGCCGAAGGAAAAAAAATTATAAAACTGAAATAATTTCAATGGCCAGCGTCTTTGAGGTTCGAACACTTCATTTTGTGCATTTTGGTAAATTTTTATGCAGTAATTTGTGTCTTCTGTATTTATTTATGGTGGAAATGTTAAGGAAAAGACAACTCGCTCCCATTGACACACATCTAATGGAATATAAATCAAGGCACTGAGGCATTCTGTATTGCATTCAAATATTTATTCTACTCTATTGTTCAAAACTTTCTACACATTGAAAACGTATCACCTTTTGGAGTGTTTTTTTGTAGGACTCACTACTCATGATGCAGCAGCAGTGTTGACTATTATGAAGCTATACATTGGAAATAAACAGGGTGGGCTATCAGCAGTCAACTAGGCAGATAGTTCCATGGCTATCAGCAGCTAGCTAACGTTAGTTCGTTAGCTAAACTTTAGGCAAAAGAGTTAGAAACCAGATAATGTTAGCATCCATCCTTAGACACTTGACCTAATCTAATTCACCTTGAATGTGAGGAAGTGCATCGTATTGGGCTTGACAAGCTCACTATCTAACAACTTACATTGGGACCACTACACTGCCTGCTGCACTGCGGGAGGCTGACCAGCCGTCTGCAACGAGAGGCAGAGGCCAGCCGAACTTCGCAAGTTTAATAAGTGGGGAATGAATACAAACAATTAGGAGGGATATTTAAGTGTTTCGACCCCTGTACTGTTTTTACTGTTATGGGGGACGCATCCCCTCCGTGCGTTTCAATTAAAAAAAAAAAAAAAAAATTATAATTTTTTTTTTTTTTTTTTTTTTTTTTAATAATTCATAATTCAATGCGGGCCGCGGGCCGCCAGATATGCTTCCGCGGGCCGCCATTGGCCCGCGGGCCGCACTTTGAGAACCACTGATCTATATTATCTAATAAAAATGCCAAATAAATAATAATAATTTTTTTTTCTTGCTAACAGAGGATGGACAACAAGCTGAGCAGTATCCAGGAGAAAATTGACCAGGGCCAGAGTCCCCTCCCTCTCTTCACATGTCTGCACGTCAAACCGGACGTTTCTGAACTCATGTTTGCTGGTAAATATATATATATACTGTTTATCGTTAGCCTCATAGCATAATTGCCTGAATCGTATTTACTCTACTCTACTTTTACTCTACATCTACTTTCTAAGGGTTATAGAGTAGTGTAAAGTAGATGTAGAGTAGAGTAGAGTAAATATGATTTAGGCAATTATGCTGTGAGACTAACGATATACAGGCCAAGAAAAAATTGAGAGACCAGTCTGGATTTTTCTTAAATCTTTATCTCTACATTACTTATTGAAATAGCTCTAAATGACAATATTTTGTTTGTGAATTTGTTAGAAATGTTGTCAGTAGTTTATTATATTATAAAATCAAAAATGTTCATTCTACTCAAACATATGCCTCTAAAAAGTAAAACAAGAGACACTGAACATTTGGAGTGGTCTCTTAATTTTTTCCAGAGCTGTTTATGAAATGAATATATTATATTCAACTTATAAACATAATTTTGCGAGTATGTGCATGCGCCTTTTATGTTAAATTGTGTGTTGCATGTAGCCCATGTTTATTTATTTAATACAGGGACAGTGCATATTATCAAACATTTATGTCAATATGCCAGAATTAGCCAGAAGGCTATTTTTCATCTGCAGTCCCTAGACCGATGGTAAAAGTCACCCTAAAAGAAAATGTCCGTCCGAAAACAATTTTGCATATGCAATGAGTACCTAGAGATGACCCGATCAGTGTTGCCACATGCAAAATAACTACGCGGCATTCATTTCCTTAGAATACACACAGCTATGCCTCCACACACACACACACACACACACACACACACACACACACACACACACACACACACACACACACACACACACACACACACACAAAGAGGAGGTGTCATGACGTGGCATTCTCTCTTCTAATGACAAACAGCAACTGTTCACTATCAAGGAACTGACTAGCAGAGTGCACAGGGTCACGCTAGACTCTGGGTTAGTGAGATAGCGAAAAAAATACTTCCTCATTTTTTTAATAGCCTGCACAGCAACATCTAAGCTACTATTCGCTTCAATGGAGCAGAGCATTTGAATAGAGAATGCAAGAAAGGCTCAATCTTTATTTCATTTTTTTTTTACAACATGTAAATGCCCTAAGTTTTTACATAACAGGTTTTGGATACATCTTTTATTTTATATATAAATCAAAAAATACTATGTGCAAGTCTTTTACATTTTCCAGGCATGTTTTTAAAGAACAAAATGTATCAAGAATTGGAGGATTAACACACTATAATTAACTAATCTTTCTTGTTATAACCTTCAGATTAGTGCTAAGAATGATCATGGAAAGTTTAGTTGATGTCAGTGCTTTAGAAGTTGAGACAAAAATGGCTGTTTAAAGATGGTTGTATAGAAGAAATATACAGAGGCAAACAGACCAGGTTTAGTCAAATAAACAACTTAATGTAGATTTTGGAATTTTTATTTATACTTGTATGAAAGAAGACATGTTATGGAAGATAAATAGACAAAAATCTCCAAAATTGACCAGTGCTTGAAAAGAACAATGTTTTTGCCTTCAGTGTCACTTTATAGGACAACAAAGAGCTATTTAAACTGTCTGTTACATCTCATTTTTATATGATTAATATAACAGTAAATTATTTGCAGAATCACACTTAGGGAGAGATAGTATGAAACATATAGCTCTGGATAGAATTAAGAGACCACTCCAAATGTTCAGTGTCTCTCTTTTTACTATAGGCATTATGTTTGAGTAGAATGAACATTTAGATTTTTTAAATGCAAGCTACCGACAACATTTCTACCAAATTCTAATAAATTTTTTGTGCCATTAGGAGCATTTTTCAATAAGTAATGTAGAGATGAAGATTTAGGAAAAATCCAGACTGGTCTCTTAATTTTTTCCGGGGCTGTAGTATGTAACATATTTCCCACACATTAATGAGAATTCTTCTTCTGGGTATGTCTGGTTCATATGATGCAAATACTGCGGCTGCTGCTGCGGCCTCACCCTGACGCACAGTGACATGTGTCGGGGTGAGGCCACACTCATTCTTCCATCTAGAATTACATGGTGTCTTCTATTGTCTAACCATCAAAGCTTAAACCACTGCCTGTCAAAAAAGTGAGACTTCTAAAGCACTTACATCAACTAAACTTTCCCATAATCATTCTTGGCACTATTCTGAAGGTTGTTACAGAAGGATTTGTTCATAATGTTGTTTATTCTATGATTTATGATACATTGTGTTCCTAAAAACAACTTGATTTATAAAATTAAAAAAGGCTGTATCCAAAATACGTGCTAAGCCATTAAAAGTGTGACTAAAATAGACAAAACATTTTTTTAAATTATTTGCCTAAACTGTAGTGAAGAGTATTAGGGCCACATGATAGAGATACAACGAGAGAAATAATTTTAAAATTTTCAAGACTGCGTTTTTTTTAAATGTTTTTTTGTTTTTAATGTTTAAAAAAAAAATGTATGTATATTTTGTGACGGTGCAGGTGTTTGTTTGTTTGTTTGTTTGTGTGTAATAATTATATTGTGAACAAAATAAAAAGCCCTGCTGTTGTAACGTGTTGTGTGCAGACTGGGTTGAGTTCAGCCCTTATGAGATCGGAATGGCAAAGTACGGAACCTTCATGACACCAGATCTGTTCGGAAGCAAGTTCTTCATGGGAACAGTTGTGAAGAGATACGAGGAAAACCCGCTTCACTTTCTGATGGGTGAGACAAGATTTCAGATGTAATTCATTTATTTATTTTAAAATAGCGGACAGTACGGGCCGCTCCGGTGGCGTGGTGGATAGAGCATTTACCATATTGGCTCCGGCCTTCATTGCAGTGGTCGCGGGTTCAAATCTGACCTATGGACCTTTACTGCATGTCAACCCCCCCCCCCCTCTCTATTTCAACTCTGTCACTATTTACTTCAAACTGTCAAATAAAGGTTGAGACACTGAAAAAAAAAATATCTCTCAAACATAATCAATCAATATGTAAGATAACAGTATAAGGCCCTTCACTTCAAAACATCCATTTTGACAATACTTTTAACATGATTATACACCTGTCTGTACTAACAGTGTGTCTTGACAGGTGTGTGGGGCAGCGCCTTCTCCATTCTGTTCAACAGAGTCCTGGGAGTGAAAGACACAGTTGGAGGCTGCACTATGGAGGAGGAGTTAGGTAACTATCTATTCCTATCTATGGCTGTGTTGGAAAAGCCCTACTAACGTCCTACTCATACTGATTTTGACATCAATTTGAGTATGTTGTGGTTGTGTATGCGAGTTTGTGTAGGTGAGAAATGCCCTGATGAGTACTTACTTCCGGGAAGATTTTGTGTATGGATCGATAGGTTACTTTCCCTACTCAACCGCCCCACAATGCATTGCGTTTGTTTGTCTTCCAAGTAGAAGATTAGGTTTATTTTTGGATCTTAAATCTAAAATGTTTTCGTAGTCATGGCTACTTTGTCTAAGTTTTTACAGGTTATTGTTTACAGATAACACCATTGTATTTTGCGCTTCATAGATCAAGTGATAAAATCTTTTTTTTTGTTCATGCTACACCCTTCCACTGAAACAGACATTCTAGTCTTGTTGTTCATCTCTTATTACACTTGGTTCTTTGTTTACCGCCGGTATTATTTTCACCTGTACCTATCCTCACCCACTTTTTTAAAAATAGCCCAACCTAAAAATACATATCCAGGTATCTTAGCTTGAGTGCGTCTGTGTTATGTTTGCGCACAACAGAAGCTACAGATGATTATTTCTTCTGACAGCTCATCAGAGGTTTGTTTTGGTTGAACGCGTTTGTTTTAGGGATGACCTTCTAAGGATTCACACACTCTTAACAAACAATGGAGGTGATGCAAAAGTGCGTAGAACAATCTCCACCCAGGTTAAGAATGCATTAGTTTATCGGACGCCTTTCATTCATATAAGGAGAAGCTTTGATAGACATAAACAAAGGAAAGGGAATTTGATAATGTCACATACCTGAACAAAGGTAGGTCTACAAGCACAGTATATTTATATACCACTCCAAATGTTCAGTGTCTCTTGTTTTACTATTTAGAGGCATATGTTTGAGTGAAATTAACATTTCGATTTTATAATATAAACTACTGACAACATTTCTACCAAATTCCAATAATATTTTTTGCATTTTCAATAAGTTATGTAGAGATGAAGATTGAAGGAAACTCCAGAATGGTCTCTTTTAATTTTTTCCAGAGCTGTATATATTTGTGAATACTTCTTACTGCTATTATATTCTATATTTGAAAAAGTATTCAAGTTTTTGAAGGAGTTAGTAGACTAGCCCTAACTGTTTAAATACGTCTGTTTAGGGGGTTGAAAGGTTGTGTGTGTCTCTGTGTGTGTGTGTGTGTGTGTGTGTGTGTGTGTGTGTGTGTGTGTGTGTGTGTGTGTGTGTGTGTGTGTGTGTGTGTGTGTGTGTCTCTGTGTGTGTGTCTCTATGTGTGTGTGTGTGTGTGTGTGTGTGTGTGTGTGTGTGTATCTGTGTGTACTGTAGTGTTTGAAGTTGCATCCTAAAGAGTGAACTCTCCTTGTGTCTTACAGAGCAGATCAAACCGCAGCACATCGTTGGAGAAGACAATGACAATGACGAGGAGCTACGGAAAAGTGAGAGCTAACATTAGCATAATTCATAATATGCTACTACTGCACAACACACCTTGAACCCTGCCAGCTGATTCCTGTTTATCATTTTTTTATTTTTTTTTCAATTTTCAAAGATTTTATTTTAATATGAGACAATACAAGGAACCACACAGTGATACAAGATATACTCGAGACCACAAGACATAAACAGTCACATGAAAATAAAAAATTAATATAAAAGAGGAAAGTAAAATAAAACTAGCAGTAGCAGCGTAAAGTTAAATATCTCCTGTGCTTATTCAGTCACTTTTCAAATTCATGCCCCTATACATATTACTCTAACCATACATCTTTATCTAGTTTTAATTTTTAATTTTAATCTATTTGAAATAATATTCCTCATTTCAACAACATGTGCATATGTAAATACATGCAGTAACTTTGAACACTTTCACTTATTTGTGTATATACTGTATATTCCTTTAATTGTATCTTATTTTATTCTAATCTGTATTTTCTATTTTGAGCACACAGTAATACACAGAGTCTGCCACACCAACATTTCACTGCACATACTGAAATAATTAGATTTTGTAAATGTCCAAACAGACACCTTAGTGCGCCGGTATATATAACATGTGTTATGGGTGCAATGGAGATGTGTGATATAAATGTTTTTACACATTTTTGGGGGCTCTGAGGGGAAGGTTGACGCCTTAACACCTTTTTTTTTTTTTTTTTTTTTGGCATTTTCAAGCTTTATTAGATAGTACAGAGTTGAAATGGGGAGACAGAGAGAGAGGGGGGGATGACCTGCAGTAAAGGTCCACGGGTCGGATTCGAACCCGCGACCACTGCAACGAAGGCCAGAGCCAATATGGTACGCACTCTATCCACTATGCCACCGGAGCGCCCCGCCTTAACACCTTTAAATAACTACAGCTACATCAGAGCAGCTACTGTGGTTAGGCCTACTGTTAGGTTTCACTTCTGACTTCACAATGTGTGTTATAATTTGCACATTTCGGCTGGAGCGAGGGTGATGGGTGTGGGGTGCTTGTGGTTTAGTGGTTAGAGCCCCCTCCCCCCCATAGAGTCTCAGTCCTCTTCACAGCAGACCTCTGCCCCATTTCAACTCTGTCTCTCCAAATCTGTCCAATAAAGCATAAAAATGCCAAACAAATACTTGATAAATACTTAAAGGCCTACTTCACCGGTTTGAATATGAAGGTGTATTGAATTCTGAGATCCTATGTAGTATAAATGTGCAAAAAATTTTTAAATTGGTTCATCCTAGCCTGAGAAAAGGCAGAAAGAGTGTTTTTTTAACCCTATATTAATCTTATTGTGACATCACAGTAAGATAAATATAGGGTTAAAAAAAAAACCTTACTTTGTAAATATTACTGTGATTTCTCCTACTGTGATATCACAGTAATATTTACAAAGTAATTTTTTTTAACCCTATATTTATCTTACTGTGATGTCACAGTAAGATTAATATAGGGTTAAAAAAAACACTCTTTCTGCCTTTTCTCAGGCTAGGATGAACCGATTTTTTTTTTTTTTGCACATTTATACTACATAGGATCTCAGAATTCAATACACCTTCATATTCCCACCGGTGAAGTAGGCCTTTAATACTAGCAATCAAAACAGTATCATGTGTATGTGGCATTTATACAAATATATTCTAGTCTTACGTTTGGTTCATGCTCCCTCAAAATATATTTTTATTTTATTTATGATGATAGAATTATTCAATACTAAGAATTACATCAACTAACTGCAGGCTCAAAACACAAATCTCCCCTCCCCATTAACTGCATAGTGCACCTTTTGAAATACTGCTTTGACAAAAAAAATTATAAAATCCAAAAAAAAGTAGGCTATAACATTTTTTTTAAGTATAAAAAAAAGTATAAACTATTTTTTTCAAGAAGTGTAAAAAAAAATATTAGAAAATAAATAAAAAATTATCTTGTGACAACATTTGAATTTATATTTTCTCATTGTTTTTTTGTTTTTTTTTAAGATAATTTTTTGGCATTTTCAAGCTTTATTACACAGTACAGAATTGAAATGGGGATACAGAGAGAGAGAGAGAGAGAGAGAGAGAGAGAGGGGGGATGACATGCAGTAAAGGTCCACGGGTCGGATTTGAACCTGCGACCACTGCAACGAAGGCCGGAGCCGATATGGTACACACTCTATCCACTACGCCACCAGATCTCATTGTTTTTTCTGTCATTATCTTGTGTTCAGCGGGCACAGAGAACCAAGAGGCAGAGGAGGAGTCCAGTCGGTTGGCTCAGGCGAGCTGGGTTCACAGGATGATCACGTCTCTCTTCAGTGACTCGTCTCTATTCAACACCAGAGAGGGACGCGCCGGCAAGGTAACTGAACAACTACATTCAACAGGGAACGATTTAACCAGGGCTATCAAATTAAATATTTTTTTAAAATCACAATTAATCGCTGAATTTCCATCGTTAATAGCAATTACTTTGCTTTATTTATTGTATGTTTAAAATTCTATTATTTTGTATTTCACAACCGCTTTCAAGGGTGGTGTCAGCGATTCGGGTGAATGCTTGTTGTCAAAATTAACTTTGTCAAAATCTGAGAACATCTCCGCAAGATTCGCTACCTGCTGTACACAGTATGGACAGGTATCGTGAAGAGATATTCACTGATTTTGACAGAAAGTGATTTAGAATTTTTCTCCAATATAGCTGACTCCACCTTTTGAGTCCATATAAACTTAATCCTACCAGTGTATCATGATTGGGGATGTAATGGTGATACAGTGCTTTGCGTGTGCCCATAAGCATCCGTCTGATAAGTTGCACTTGTATGCTGCATGTAAATAAATAAACAGATAAAAAGGTGTGTGTGTTATGCCCCAAACATTGTGAATTGCGAATGAGAAAGTCAAAGCTGACAGCCATAGATCTTACACATCATACAAAACACTGTGTGTGTGCTCCAGCTGTAGCATCGTCTGACATTTCCTATACTTACATTCACAACAACCTGCCTCTCTTTAACCCATGTTCTGTGTGTGTGTGTGTGTGTGTGTGTGTGTGTGTGTGTGTGTGTGTGTGTGTGTGTGTGTGTGTGTGTGTGTGTGTGTGTGTGTGTGTGTGTGTGTGTGTGTGTGTGTGTGTGTGTGTGTGTGTGTGTGTGTGTGTGTGTGTGTGTGTGTGTGTGTGTGTGTGTGTGTGTGTGTGTGTTTGTGTGGTGTGTGTGTGTCTCTTTCTGTCTGTGTGTGTGTGTGTTTGTGTGGTGTGTGTGTCTCTTTCTGTCTGTGTCTGTGTGTGTGTGTGTGTGTGTTTGTGTGTGGTG
>NC_137212.1:4170399-4172899 GCF_949987685.1 Ammodytes marinus
TGTGTGAGATTCAAGGATATCGAAAGGGATTAAAAAGTGATTCAGGACTACGGTATGTTACACAGGACATTACGAGCTAAGGGTGTAAGGGCAGTGTGTCATACTGTATGGAATGTAAAGCCCACTGAGACAAATGTCTATTTGTGATATTGGGCTATACAAATAAAACTGATTTGATTTGATTTGATTACGACTTACATGATTTTCCCCCGGCCATGCATCGCTAACCTAGCTGTATTTATTTTGTCAACGTCAGCGGGGAATTTTGACTTTTTTGCCATTATCACCACGAAAATATCAGTTTGTTGTGAAAGATCAAAAGATTTCAAATTACGGAAAGGAACGTCTAAGAAGCGGATAAAACAAGTCCCGTCAGGTTCACAGTGGGTGTGTTGGCGGTGGGAGGTCAGACTGACTTTCACCCCATATGACTCACTTCCACTGGCTGAGTAACGACTCAAATATTGCGAAATTTACATATTTGATTTGATGGCGAGGTCATCTCAGCTGTTATATCAGCGAGTTCACCAATGGACATGGCCTCATCCGAGACACTTCGTCCGTCCGTCCGTCCGTCCGTCCGTCCGTCCTTCTGTCTGTCTGTCTGTCTGTCTGTCTGTCTGTCTGTCTGTCTGTCTGTCTAAATTTTATAAAATAAGTATTCCCCTTGCTGATGCCAATATATATTTATTTTTTATTTTTATTCCTGTTTTCTCTGCTCATTATATGTTATCTTTGTGATTGTGTTTATTGTGTATGGTCTGAATATTAATTGATAAATGTTGACTTCAATCCCTGTGTATTTTGTCCCCCCCATTAAGGTGATTAAAGAAGCCATCAGAGACTGCATCGTGGCGAGGAAGGAGGACCCATCATCGCGACCGCTGGCCTTCTCTCTCAGCGACATCCCCAAGAAGAAGTTCCTCAAACGGGATCACAACGGGAAACCAGTGGCCTGATTCTTGAGACTTTGGATTTGGATAAAACACAAACGGACTACAGAGATTTTAACTTTTTTTTGTAGATTCTGTCTTTTTAGTTTTTAAGTAAAGCATTTTTGCTTTCTTTTTTTGGGAGAATTTATCGCCGCTCGTTCTCTTTTCTGTATACTATTAATTTCAGTTTTTAATGTCTTAAAAAGAGCCTTAAGTTTGACTGGTTAAAAAAGCCTTAATGATCGCATACATTTCGCCACACTGTGTGAATTATCACCCGGGCTTTATTTATATTAATGTGGCTCCTGTGAAGAAACGTATTCGCCACAATCGGTTGATTTCCTGCTTTCGCCTGCTGGCTGTGAGAGAAGACTGGATTTTGTAATTCAACTCTTTTACTAAACAATGTAGTGAGACTGGATTCATACAGCAAACTTACTGACTCCATCCCAAACAACAGGAGATTGTTTGTGAGTGCTTTTATTTTATTTCCCCCCCAACACTTCACCATGTCACTTAGTTCTACACGTTTTTTTTTTAAGATAATTTTTTGGCATTTTCAAGCTTTATTTGATAGTACAGAGTTGAAATGGGGAGACAGAGAGAGAGAGGGGATGACATGCAGTAAAGGTCCACGGGTCGGATTTGAACCCGCGACCACTGCAATGAAGGCCGTAGCCAAAATGGTACGCACTATATCCACTACACCACCGGAGTGGCCCTTAGTTCTACATGTTTGAAAGAGATCTCTATACTTCAAACCTGCTTAAATCTTCTCCAGAGGCAATTATGGTTGCGTTTTTTGCGTTTTTTTTCAAAATTGTGTTGCAGAAAAAATTTCCACATTTGTTGCATAAGTGTCGTAGTCAAACATTGTATTTTGGTTGGGCTAATACAAACGTGGAGGGGCCCACTTTTCCTTATTAAAAAAAGAACTTAAAATAAAGAATAACTAACTGTAAAACACTGCATTTCACAGGCAATAACAGCAACACATCTGCTTTACAAACATCTTTTCTTTGTAGAATAACGTTCTGTACACATTTTAAAGAACTTAATTTTGCCAATGTTTTGTTGGTAACTTAGTTTCATCAACTGGCGACTGCACATATTTCTTGATCAAACTTGGCCAGGTGGACCAGTGAGTAATGCTACTGGCTTGCACATCTGACTTGCATCTTCCCTTATATCTTTTTATAGAGCCGTTGTTGCTGTTTCTAAATGTTGCTCTGTGAATGCCTCACCTGTACTGTACCCGTCTGTCTGTCTGTCTGTCTGTCTGTCTGTCTGTCTGTCTGTCTGTCTGTCTGTCTGTCTGTCTGTCTGTCTGTCAGCTCGCACTCTTCTCAAAGTGCAACTACAGTTCACACAAAATCGCCATGTTTTTATTTAGTTTTTCTTTCCAACCTGACAGCTCGCCCAAACATGTAAAATCCTATTTTGGAAACATGCAAGAAATTGTCCGTTGGTCGGTCGGTAACCGTTTTGTTTCGTGTGATGGCAACTCACACACACACACACACACACACACACACACACACACACACACACACACACACACACAC
>NC_137212.1:4180399-4217899 GCF_949987685.1 Ammodytes marinus
CTATCTATCTATCTATCTATCTATCTATCTATCTATCTATCTATCTATCTATCTATCTATCTATCTATCTATCTATCTATCTATCTATCTATCTATCTATCTATCTATCTATCTATCTATCGATCGATCTATCTATCTATCTAGTTAGTTTTAGATAAAAGGAGTTTGCCTTGCTATTTTGGTGCAAATAAATCAACAATATATAAACAATGTTAATTAAAAACTTGTTTAGGGCTGTCCTTCACTTTTTCGACTTAAAATGTTAAATCTGGATTTTAAAAGAAAGCATGAACTACTAGAGGCATAAAAATAATGAAAATGTTACACTGATGTAGTTAACTTATGTATGACTGCCATCCAGCGGCCAAAGACGGTAACTACACACTACACACCCTGCAGTTTTATCTTATCACCACCAGGGGGCGATGTAGTGAACGCGGAAGCAAAAAGCACCACACACATCACAGAGAGGAAAAGGGGAGGAAGTCAGGAAGCTTGACAGCACAGCCGTGTCAGAGGGGGAAAAAATAGTAAAGATAGCAGCTATTGACTCCCGTTTAGACGTGATTTAGAGGCCCAATCTTTCCCAAAAATACAATATGTCGAAGAATACAGTCTCAGCGCGCTTCAGGCGAGTGGATGTGGATGAATACGACGAGAATAAATTCGTGGATGAAGAAGACGGAGGAGAAAACCAGCTGGGTCCGGACGAGGCAGAGGTGGACTCCCTCATCAGACAATATCCTTTAACAATAATATGGATATTATAGATACTGTAGCGTGTGTGTGTGTGTGTGTGTGTGTGTGTGTGTGTGTGTGTGTGTGTGTGTGTGTGTGTGTGTGTGTGTGTGTGTGTGTGTGTGTGTGTGTGTGTGTGTGTGTGTGTGTGTGTGTGTTAGCAGCCGACTAGTCTGTGATTTTAGGGCTAATATTCATCTGCACATTATTTAATCTATCTGTTTGTGTGTTAGCAGCCAACCAGTGTGTGTGTGTGTGTGTGTGTGTGTGTGTGTGTGTGTGTGTGTGTGTGTGTGTGTGTGTGTGTGTGTGTGCGTGTGTGTGTGTGTGTGTGTGTGTGTGTGTGTGTGTGTGTGTGTGTGTTTGTTTTAGCAGCCTACTAGTCTGTGATTTCAGGGCCAAGATTCATCTGCACATTATGTGATCTCTTTGACTATTTGTGTTAGCAGCCACCCAGTGAGTGTTTGTTTTTTAGTGCCACGATTAATCTGCAAATGTAATCTCTTTTACTATATATATATGTGTGTGTGTGTGTGTGTGTGTGTGTGTGTGTGTGTGTGTGTGTGTGTGTGTGTGTGTGTGTGTGTGTGTGTGTGTGTGTGTGTGTGTGTGTGTGTGTGTGTGTGTGTGTGTGTGTGTGTGTTTGCTGTTGCTTGCAGTATGAATGGGCGTTTTTCTGCAAGTAGGCCAGTTACTGTCTATCTGTCGAGACTTGCCTGGCAGTCACATTCCAGGGATTTCTGCCCCCAAGACACAAAATGCTCTCGTTTTAAATATAGCCTCTATGGTAAATGCATTACTGTATCTCCCAAGCTCACGATTCAAAGTCATATTTTATTTGATTAGAATCGAGTTTTCTCTTTGATATATCAGTTAATTTTTTGCTTATAACTGGTTTATATTTATTGTGTTGAAAGCAAAGTGTTACTGTAAAGTCTGGCATTCAGCTGAGCCTGTGATTTCTAGTACTTTGGGTCCTTTGGTCCTTATAAGGCATGAACGATGCTCTACTTCCTCATTGAATAACACAGTAACCCCTCCCACTTCATGTTCCAGTGCGGGAGAATTAAAGGAAAAGGTTCACTCACTTTTATGTGTTGTAGTCAAGACCAAATTAGACCCTTGAGATAACAACACATCATAACAACACAACAAACCATATTAAAGGTGCTACAAGTACCTTTTGAATATTTCTTAAACAGTCTAATTTTTCCTCTGATGATCATACATGACATCTAACAGCAAAAGAGACCATCAGTGCAAGGAATGCTATTTCTATATAGTTTTTCTTAATGCATTTGTCATGGGTACTGTCACCCAGGAACAACAGCTGGCGTAGTAAAAACACTACATCGGTGTATGAATGTGTGCTCCAGTTGTGTAAGTCGCTTTGGATAAAAGCGTCTGCTAAATGACGTAATGTAATGTTTAAAGGTGTTAAAAAATGGATACTGCCCACCCCCCTATGCTGCGTAGCTTCTTCCTTAACCCTCTGTGCACAGGGAACCTCATGGAAGCTTTACAGGCCGTCCTGAAGAACCCGCCAATCAACACCAAGAACCAGAACGTTAAGGTGGGTTGGGTTTTTCTCTGTCAGCGGTTTGAGCATTTTACACATTCTGGTTATTTGAACATGTTTCTTAATTAGCCTCCATACATCAGTGGTGATTGCCTTGTCCCAAAGGGAGCGTGTCTATGTTCCCACAGCCTGTTCGTCCTATATTTTTAAGTAATCGAACTATATAATAGAGAATGGTACGTCTGTATGCTTGATTGCGTGTGAAACTCCTATTCTTACCTCTGCCTGTCCCCTAACCCTGATTGTGTGTGTGTGTGTGTGTGTGTGTGTGTGTGTGTGTGTGTGTGTGTGTGTGTGTGTGTGTGTGTGTGTGTGTGTGTGTGTGTGTGTGTGTGTGTGTGTGTGTGTGTGTGTGTGTGTGTGTGTGTGTGTGTGTGTGTGTGTGTGTGTGTGTGTGTACGTGTGTACGTGTGTGTGTGTGGGCAAATGTATTAAAAAATAAAAAACAAAAATATAATATGTTTATAAGTATTCACAGCCTTTGCTCAATACTTTTTCGTGGCACCTTAGGCAGCAATAACAGCCTCAAGCCTCTAACTCTGGTCTCCCCTCTCTTCCCAGGACCGAGCAGAAGGTTTGGTGCTGAAGGTTCTCACTGCGTTTAAAAGCAGCGACATAGAGAAAGGCGTTCAGTCTCTGGATAAGAGCGGAGTGGATCTGCTGATGAAATACATCTACAAAGGCTTCGAGAAGCCGTCGGAAAACAGCAGCGCCGTCCTACTGCAGTGGCACGAAAAGGTAAATACAGTATCTATCTATCTATCTATCTATCTATCTATCTATCTATCTATCTATCTATCTATCTATCTATCTATCTATCTATCTATCTATCTATCTATCTATCTATCTATCTATCTATCTATCTATCTATCTATCTATCTATCCATCCATCCATCCATCCATCCATCCATCCATCCATCCATCCATCCATCCATCCATCCATCCATCCATCCATCCATCCATCCATCCATCCATCCATCCATCCATCCATCCATCCATCCATCCATCCATCCATCCATCCATCCATCCATCCATCCATCCATCCATCCATCCATCCATCCATCCATCCATCCATCCATCCATCCATCCATCCATCCATCCATCCATCCATCCATCCATCCATCCATCCATCCATCCATCCATCCATCCATCCATCCATCCATCCATCCATCCATCCATCCATCTAGCTATCTATTTACACATCTACACCTCATGTTCATGACAGAATTATGAAGTTATACATGATGGCTTAGAGGAAAGAGTGGCCGACCAGTAACCATGAGGTATCTGGTTGGATCCCCGGCACCGGACAGTTTTTCCCAAATTTTAAATTAAATAAAGAAGAATGATTTGAGAAAAAAATTATAATATCAACACTAATATCAACATATGAATAATAATATTAAAAGCATCATTTATGGGGCCTGTAGTTTATTAGAGATTCGGTTTCAGCTGTAATTTTTTTTTTGATTAAATAGCCTAGCGGTTAATGTTATGTTTTATTTGACCTAACCACCATCTTGTTTGTGTGTTTCCAGGCTCTGGCGGCGGGCGGTGTCGGCAGCATCGTGAGGGTTTTAACAGCCAGGAAGACGGTTTAACAGAGTCACTCACAGATACAGGAGAACTGCATCAAAACGTACTGTTCATGTCATCTTTACACATAGCATTGGAACTAAAATGATTAAAAAAAAATTATTCTTAACCTGATGTTGCGTTCAAGTCTAGACGAAAAATAGGAATTCAAAATCTGGGTCACATTAGGTTAAAAATGTTTTTTTTTTACTCCTTTCTTCCAATGCATGATCACAGCCTACTAATTAATATTTCTCACAGGGTGCTACAAATAACTAAACACCCCACCCTCCATCCCCCACCCTTTCTCAATGGCATTCCTATAAAGTATGCATTTATGTGATCAATCATGGAGAGATAAATCTTAGAAATGCCGTAAATAATTTTTTTGCTACACACATTTATATATTTAATTCTGGAGACTTTTCCCCAAATTTTACTGTGTCCGTTAACCAAGGGGGTTGTTTTCCATCCATCCTTTTTGAGGGATTATTACCCAAGATGCATTACCACCATCACTCCTATTTAATCCCATTTGACTGTTCAACACATTGCTCAATCATATCTTGGGACTGTATGAGCTTTTTGTCAGTTCTTTCAGGAAAATTACCACAAGAATACTTTCTAAGACTTTTTTGTTTTAGTTTTTTTTAGGTATTGAGGTATAAAAAATATCCTTTGCATGATCCCAATTTTGAGAGTATTTCCCTTGAGTATTTCATACCTGTCTTTTGTACATGTAATGTTTGTGGGATCTGTGTATCTGGGAAAAACTAACTAAACCAAGTCATTGTTTTGTGATGATTCAAAGTTTAAAATAACGCTCTTTTGCTCAAACAAATCCTCCTCACATCCTATCGAAACACTGTTACTACAGTAAAGGTGCTACGAGGAACTTTTAAATATTTACGAAACAGTCTTAATTTTTCCTCTGATGATCATGAATTACATGTAACGGCAAACGAGACCCATCAGTGCAAAGAATGCTATTTTTATATAGTTTTTCTTAATGCCTTTGTCATGGGTATACACTCACCCAGGAACAACAGCTGGTGTAGTAAAAAACACTACCGCTTTTGTCCAAAGGGGGCGCTAGAATGAACACAAACTGAAAGTTCCTCGGAGCACCTTTTAAACTAAGTAATGATTTTGTATTGAATCAAAGTTTAAAATGACACACTGTTACTACAGTATGATTTTGATATAAATGCTTTTTAAAAAGCGAAGAGTAAAAAAAGTTGTAAAATGATTTAGTTTGATCTGCCTTATGAGGTACGATACGTCTGTTGCCAAATGATTTATTTTTGCTTTCATGGAAATAACTTACATTTAATGATTTAGTTTCCCTTGTGTATCAAGAGAATCATTTTGAGACAAAGTGGTGAAGTTTAAGAAATACATTATCAACATACAATAAGCAAAGTGTGTTTTAAACAGTTCAAAACTGTTTTTTAAAATAAACAACCTTTGCTCTTCATGTAGTGATAATTGGAATTCATAATATTTTGTTCTGGATAGTGGAAATTTCTCAATGGATATCCTCAACAATTGTGTTTCACTCACGAGTTATAATCACGGGCAGATATTCAGACATGTGTGACATATCTGAATAACTGGCATCAGTGACATTAGATTGACTCAATTCTGATGCAGTAACGTGTAGTTTTACATAATGAAAATGTTTTTCTGGTTCAGAGGTGCTCTGGTTGCCGGTTGTGACAGTAAGACGAGGTGGGATACACCACACTGATGTACAAACTGCCTTACTCAATATTCCTTTTTTATGTTTGTGCTTTTTTGACAAAAATAAATAAATCAAAGGTATGAATGCTGATCATAACTGTGTCATGGCTTTGAGTGATTTTTACGTGCACAAAAAAAACGTGGTATGTTGTCAATGTGCAGAAGGTTTTAAACAATAAAGAAAAATAAATATTCAATTGATACAATACAGAATGCCCGAGAGCCTTTAAAGGTGCAGTGTGTAATATCTGAATATTGAGTAGCATCTAGTAGTGGTGAAAGGTTTACAATGTAATGCTCCAAAGGTAACCCCTCCCTTTTGAATAATTAAAAAAGCTATGGTGGCTTTCATGGACAAGAAGCAAGTTACTAAAGATGGCATCATTCACTACTGCCTCAATTCTGTCCTCAATATCAAGTGATGAGGTGTGAAGATGTATTTAGTCTTCTTTGTCTTCCAACAAGTGCATTCCATTATATGTGTCACCATCGGGTACCTGAATATTGTCTTTTTTTTTTTTTTTTTTTTGCAGAAAATCATATGTCCTATGGAGTAAAATTCAAGGATTAAAATAACATTATCCTTTTCTCTGATCATTCCAAGCCGACGTGTTTAATCATATAATCTCTTGAAAGGTTTCGCATAAATCTTTTCATATGCAGTAGTGCTAAGCTGCAGACATAGAATATTCTTAATTTCAGTGTATATTCATTTATTACATTTTTATTACAAAATGGATACAATAAGTACAGTATAGCAATACATTATAGGAAAAAAACATATGTACAAGTCATAAAAATAAAATACATCTTGGTATCAACTATTGGATGGAGCTGTATGGTAATAACAAGACAATCATTTTATTATTGGACAGTTTTCTTTTGTTTTTAATGCACTTGTGTGTTTTGATAGGCCACTACCTGAGGATGTATATATAATATTTGACGGTCAAGTTTTTTTTTCTATCGCCAAAATGAGCACCATATTATCTGAGCAGTCACCATGGCGACTGCTGACACGAGGGCGAAACTAAAATGGTGGGGAAAACTGCCCTGTTTTTTCTCGTTCAAGCACTTCCCAATAAGTTAATAATAGGTAGATGTAAATAATATAAAAGGCAAGTAAAGATTTCTTGAGTAAGGTTGAGTAGCCTACTCTTTTAGCCAGTGGCGGACACTTTGGCAAAAAATTTAAAATCTTTATGATCTTATAAATAAATTTGAAAAGGGCAATGGGGTAAAATTATCAAGGAAAAAATATTAAACATTTCACTGAAAAAGTTAAGACGGACTGAGGCCTTATCCAACATGTACGCAGATATTTAAAAAAAAATCACGTACACAAGACAGTGTTTTAAAATATCTCTCCAGGGGGGTGCTCCTGGTGTAGTGGTTAAAGCCCCCCCTCGATAGAGGCTCAGTCCTCTTCACAGCAGACCCGGGTTAAAATCCAGCCCGGGTCGTTCTCTGCATGGCATTCCCCTTTCTACCCCATTTCACCTCTGTCTCTCCACAACTGTCTAATAAAAGCATAAAATTGCCAAAAAAAAATCTTTATGAATATCCCTCCATACACACAACAACGAAAGAAAAACAAAATGCTGAAGTAATCATGCCACGCCAGTAGGTGGTGATAATGTGTCAAACAAGTCAAACACCATCGAAGGACATTGTGTAGATGTAAACAACCTCCAGTGTCCCTGTCCCCAGGAAATACACTTCTCCTAAATCTCCACTTTGTCCGGAGTTTTCAAAGCACTCCCATTTTAGTGTCCATTTGTGATGTTAACATGTGGATAAAAAGGCCAAAATACACACAGAAAAATATACGGTAACCAAAATAACCTGTGTACGTGTGGGGACATGGCCTTAGATGAGTATTCCAGGGATTAGCCAGCTTCATCAGAACTTTCAAATGACCAGTATATTTTATCCAATTTTACGTCTTCAAGTCACTGGCTTCTCGCAAAATATCGGGCACAAAGTCTTGTTTATTTTTTTTCAGTTTTTTACGATGTGGCTGCAGCTTCAACAAAAAAAAAAAGTTTTCGCTGCAATGTTAGGACCAAGGACCCCTCCGATCCCATCCATTTGTCCACCTCAGTCCCTTTATGTCTGTGTTTTTAAAGTGCTCTCAGTAGGGGTAAGCGGACACTGCGATGTAGACAATGAAGGTAGTCTGGTATTCAATGCCTCCATCTTCGCTGAAAGAAAGCGCCCGGACTTTCATTCGGTACGTGTGCGGTTCCCTTAGCGCCTGCGTAGTGAATAGAACCCCTTTGAGGTTCTCGTCTCGCAGGGCAAACGGTAACGTGACGTCCTCATCCACCACTATGAAGGTTGTGCGCGGATGCATCACCCCGTCCTGTGTGTAGGCCACTAGTCGGATGAGATCTTGGTTTGCAGCGATGCCGAACGGGAGGGATAACAGTTTGTATTCCAGCGCATAAGGGGTCAGGGCACACTCCAGGTCATTCGGAGGGCAGTTCTTCAGGCAAAATCTGCAACACAAGAGAAAATATTTCAGGGTGGGAAAGGCAAGAGAAATGATAAATAGAGGCTAATATAGACAAATATATATATATAAGCATGTTTTTTTAGAGAAAATGTTATCATAAATGAGACAATTAACAACATATGGACAAATCCTTCAGTAACAACGTTTACAATAGCGCTAAGAATTTTTATGGAAAGTTTAGTAGATGATTGCTTTAAAAGTTGAGATTTTCGGTTCAGAGAATTGAAAAAAAAACCAATGTTGAGATAATGACTTTTGAAGATGGGTGTATAGGAGAAATATACGGACGCAAATAAACACCTGAATGAACATGTTGGACCTTTAATTTGTACTATTGTATGAAAGAAGACATGTTAAGTAAGCGAAATAACCAAACATCTCAAACTTGACCAATATTTTTCGCCTGCAGTGTCTCGCCTTGATGTTAAAAATTATCCAAAAATACAATTTGTGTGAAGGTTTACCCTGTGGCTGCATCCCTCTTGTAGTTGGGTGGACAGGGAGTGTCGATACACTGGTAACTTCCCCTCATGTTGAAGCACATCTGGTTGGCTCCACACTGGATGTTCTGCTCCAGGCATTCGTCTATATCTGTAGACACAAAAACACACAGATCATCTTTATAAAATATTATTATTTTTCCTTCTTTTCTTCATGTCTTTCTTTTTTAAAGATTTTTTGGCATTTTATGCTTTTATTAGACAGTTTGGAGAGAGAGTTGAAATGGGGCAGAGATGGGAATGACATGCAGATAACGACCCGGGACGGATTCCGTGGTCTGCTGCTTTTGAGGACTGAGCCTCTATCGGGAGGACGCTCTAACCAACTAAAAGTGAATGTTTTAATCAATGATATTGTATGTATTTTCACGCAAATAAATGTTATATTATTATAGAAGGAAACAGGAAATAGCCGGTAGCTTTTACCTTGACACGTCTTTCCGTTGGTCTTGAGGCGGTAACCGGCCGGACACAGGCAGCGATGGCTCCCCAGGGTGTTCAGACACTCGTGCTGACAGGTGTCCCTCAACTCACACTCATTGATGTCTGTCAGTGTCACACACACACACACACACACACACACACACACACACACACACACACACACACACACACACACACACACACACACACACACACACACACACACACACACACACACACAATTCAACAGAACATTTTAGATATGATTTAAAGCATGACCAACAAGGGACCTGAAAAATTTCCACTTTTGGCTCAGCGGTCCCCTGTTGGTGAATGTGTTACGAAGCAAAGTACACTCTTAGATAGGTATGCAAGTGCACACACACAATCACAAATAAGCCAATGATACAGGGATAATTAGGACAACATAAAAAATTAATTAGGACATTTTTAAAACTCATGCTGCCATGTTTACAGCAAAACCACAAGCGACAGTGAAGCAAAAGGCCAGTTGCTCTCCTCTCAACCCTGCCTGTCCTTAAAGCTTTTATACAAACGTTGTGCTGCTCCTTGATTCTCTCATTTATAACTGTGTGTCAGTATGTTGCTCAGAATCACGTTTTTTTTTCTCTATATTTTTATTTTTTCCTTATATATATATATTATTTTGTGTTTATTTGTGTATTATTTAACATCTATCTAGTTATAAGTCGAGCTTAGAGGATGTCTGGTTTCAGTAAAAATTAGATTGTAGCAAAGATGCACCGTTTTTGCTTCAATTACTTTTTTACCTTTGAATTATTAATCCTAAAAGTTTGAATCTGTCACTATCTTATCAACATGTCCTCCATATTTACCTAAGCAGGAGCCACCCTTGGCCTCAAACCCCTGCCGACAAGCTCGGAAACCCCGTTGCTGCGAATGATCACGAATGAGACTTCTTTCTCTGCGAGTGTGGGGCTTGTAGCGCCCCCTTGTGGTGGAGGCAGAAGCACCATCACCATCAGCATTAGCAACAGTAGCACCGGCAGAGTAGGAGTGGAAGCTCTGGGAGGCCAGGTTGTGGTAGAGTCTCTGGTTGGATGTGCGTTCGGGGGAGGATTGGGACGTTTGGTACCCGTACTGATAGCTCTCGTAGCTGGGTAGACGCTCCAGACCCGCGCAGGATTTACCGTCACCCAGCAGGTGGCGCCCCGCGGGACACGTGCACTTGAAGCTGCCGGCCGTGTTGAGGCACTGGTGGGCGCAGGGCTGGGGGAGCCGCTCGCACTCATTTATGTCTGAACGAACGCCGCACAAAAGAAAGACCAGCACCAAAGGGAATATACAGGAGAGGTAGACAAGAGAGTATTAGGGCCACGCGAGAGAGAAAAAATAAAAGGAGGACTTATTTTTTCTTCGTTTTTGTACTTTGAAAATAGCCCAAATGTCGAGAATAAAGTTGAGATACAGAGAATGTGGAGAATGAACTGGACAGTTACAGACAGTGGTAAAGTTGGAAAGATGTTGACAGATTTGAATTCTAGGATTAATAATTCAAAAAGTAAAAAGTTATTGAAGCACAAACGGTGCATTTTTGCTACGATCTAATTGTTACTGAAAGCAGACGTCCTCTAAGCTCCACTAATAACTGCACTGTATCAGAGTGAAGGTTTTGAATATTTTTCTCTTGGGTGTTTCTCTTTGTAGACGGTCCCTGTGCTCTCGTCTCACAGCCCGCTGCACATAGAGAGCAATGTTATTGGTGGAGCTTAGAGGACGTCTGCTTTCAGTCAAAATGAAGTTGTAGCCCATTGTCTGCCTTATGACATTGGCAAAGATTCATCTTTTGTGTTATATTAACTTTTAGCTTATAATAAATGATATTGTTATTGATTTCAACTCACTGTAAATATACTGAACTGTCCAGTTAAGTTTGTGACATTGTATTTCTTCTTTATTATCGACATTTAAACTTTTTTCTCTAAGTGCATAATGAAAAAAAAGCTTGTTAATTTTTGTTCTCTCCCATGGCACTAACACTCATCCGTGAAAGAAGTACGGAAGGAGAAGAGGGACAAAAAAATGCCGGAGTAACAGAAGAAAGATGATGGATGGAGAAAGTAAACAAGGTGGTGCGGGCCATGAAAACAGAGGAGAGAGATGAGAATGAGGGGAGAGGGGGAAAGGGTATATGTCAATTACCCGACTGTAAAACAATACATCTGCATGTCCCTAAAACAGAAATGTATTGAGACTAGGTATACATCATTTGAATGAGACTGACGGTATCACCTCTCATATCAAATTCAAGTAATGCTTTGAAGATAATAACTTCAATTCTGAATCTAGTTAACAATTTATCTTGAAGGTGGAGTCAGCGATTCTGGAGAGTGTTGTTGTCAAAAGGACTTTTTGTCAAAATCAGTGAATATCTCCTCATGATCCTCTACCTGTCCACATTGTGTGTGTGTGCACTGAAAAAATATGTTGTTCATACACAGCCTTGGCTCTGTAAACTGGTTGGAGATAGTTATTGATTTTGACAAAAAGTGATTTTGACAACAAGCGTTCTCCAGAATCGCTGACTGCCTTTGAAATTGTATCTAAAGAAATTATATAGAATATAATTCACATTTGATATCAGCTACAAAATCCGATTCATGCCAGAAAAATGAATATGTCACAAAGAAAGACATTCACTGTTAATGATGTCAAAAGAAGAGGGGAACGTTGAGTGTATGCCATTACAAAGCAACTCCGGGAAATAGCCAGATCCAAAACATTTAGATAACAGTTTGAAAAGTCAGAAGATTGTGAAAGGAAATAGAGTGATAGACAGAGCAGTGAGATATTTTGGTGTTGGTCTTCTTTTTTTTTTTAAGTTGATGTGTTGAAGATGAACTCGTTTTATTTTCAGTTTTGCTTCCTCAGTGGTCCATTCCTACCTTTTTTTCCTATCTGACAGTGGGGCTTAAGTTGCATCAATTGGACCTCATACCATGCATTGAATCTTTGCAGGGGTCCTTGCATTTGTTGTGAGTGAGTCAGTGTTTCAAATGGCAGCATTTTTAGAGATGTAAGTAAGCACTTGCAGAATATAGTGTCCGAACTTCATTGCAGTAGATGACAGCAGTTATTTTAAGACTTTCAGCAGAAGTGAAATTCAAAGAGAGAAGAATGCCGGCAGGAAGCAAGCAAGCAAGCTGATGTGCGAGTGTGAGGTAAGCAGTGCGAACATTTCTGAACAATATTGAACTATTTTTATTTAACTCGTAGTTTTTCAGAACAGATTTTGGACACAACCTTTTTTCATTTTATGAGTCAAAAATGTTCTGGTCTTAAAAATGCATTTTCTGCATGTTTTTTAGGAAGGAAGTATATCATATCAACATATTAACAAATTCTTCTGTAGTAACCTTCAGTATAGTGTTAAGAATGATTATGTAAAGTTTGGTTGATGAAAGTGCTTTAGAAGTTGAGATTCTTGGATCACACTATTGATTACAAACTAATGTTCAGATAATGGTAGTTAAAGATTGTTGTATAGGAGAAATACATAGACGCAAAACAGGCAAAGTAGCCTACAATCTCAAAATTGACCGGAGCTTGAGAGACTGTTTTTTTTTAACCTTAAGCTGAACAGAAATGTAACCTGCCTGATCACTGCAAATGAAGAGCTCTTTGAATGTCAGAAAATATATATATATATTTTTTTGAAAATCTGCACATACCTGCACAGGGCCGTCCGACTCCCTGGGATCTGTACCCGCGTGGACAGGTGCAGTGGTAGCTTCCCCTTGTGTTCTCACAGATCTGGTTGTATCTGCACTGATGCGTTCCATCTCTGCACTCATCAATGTCTATGGAAGGCCACATGATAATGATAATGCAACAATGTATTTTTATTATCTATTGTATTGCTATTTATTTGACCTTAATAACTTTACCTTGATGTCACTGACATGCTTTTTGTATTTCATTTTTATATCATCTTTATTAGTAAGGGCAAGTCATGGTCTGTTTAAGTTACTGTTTGTTGGCCTGTTGTAACTTATGAAAGTTACATTACATTAAAAAAGTTATGTTGATATAATTTTTGTGTGATTGTAGATGAGGTTAGATGCAAATTAATTTCCCTTTTTGGGTCTAATCTAATCTAATCTAAAACACATTTTCTGCATAACAAGAAATCCTTCATGTCGGTGGATACTCACCTACACACGTGCCATTGCCACCTTTGGTCATGCCGTTGGGGCACAGGTCAATACAGGTGTAACCACCGCGTTTGTTTTTACACTGCTGATCAGAGCGACACACCCTTTGTCTGCACTCATTTATATCTGATGTGATGGGAGAGAGAAGAACAGAGGTGAAGTTTATTCAAGGAAAGTATTTTGTGACTTAATGTTTCAAGCAATGAAATAACAATAAAAAACTGAAAATTCCCCCCTTGAAATTTTAATGTGCCTGTGTGTTGGGCTAGCTGAAAATTCTTTGGTGAAACCATAACAATCAGAAGATAAGTTCCAACTTTTGTGGAGATTGGACAATCGGTCAGTAAGTTATGGGAAAAGTTATAGTTAAAAGGTGCTCAGAGGAACTTTCAGCTTACTTTAATTATTGTGCCCCCTTTGGACAAAAGCGATAGCGTTTTTTACTACGCCAGCTGTTGTTCCTGTGTGTGCGTACCCATGACAAAGGCATAAAGAAAAACTATATAAAAATTGCATTTTTTGTACTGATGGTCTCTTTTGTTGTTACATGTCATTTATGATCATCAGAGGAAAAATATTTAAAAGTTTTAAATGTAGCACCTTTGATACAGATAAAGCATGATATGGAGAGGTGTAGCCATCTCACCTATACAGCGTCGGTTCCTGATTTGATATCCTGGCTCACAGGCACATCGGTAGCTCCCTATCGTGTTCAGACAGTGTTGATTGCACGGATTGGACTCCTGGCACTCGTTCACATCTGAGCAACAAAGGAAATTACTTGTGAAAGTTTCATATCAGCAACAATCACAACACATTCTCTGTTGTACAAGGTTCACTATGCAGTTTCACGGGAGGGAGATTTGTTTACATTTGCAAAGCATGCAGTTAGTCTACAAAACATATTTACTCTACATGTAATTCTTAGTATTGAATAATTCTATCAAAATTCAATTCAATAAAAATAAAAAAATAGTTTGGAGGCACCTGGAACCAAACGTAAGACTAGAATATGGTTGTTAACCAAACTGTGGGCCCCGCTGCTGTAAACAACAACAGTAAAACGGTAACTTTTAAAGTAGCTTTCTAACTTCAAACAGTTTTCTAGGGATCCAATTATCGTGTGAGTAAAGTTTGTTTATTCAGTTATGAAAATATACTTTAGAAAAATGTTAATTTCTAAAATTTAAGCAGATATGGCAATCTTTCCTCGACAATATAACAGCGCTGAAGTGACCTTCATGACACATTTTTGACTTTTAATTTTTTGCTTGACAATTACCTTTAATTCAAACGATGTTTTAGAAACCTTTTAAGTAGAGTACGCCGTGTTGGTTGTTTAATTTCTTTTGTCTTTTGTTTGTGCGTTCACTTTTACAGTTGTGTGTTTTTGTTCTTAAAAAAAAAATCAAAAAATAAAGTATTTAAAAAATGTTCACTTCTCTGACACCCAAAGTTACACAGTGTACCTTTAAATAAATCGTGGTGGCGTACCTGTGCAGCTGAGACCATCTGCTGTTCTCCTGAATCCGCGACCACAACGCATGACACACCTGTAAGAGCCGATTGTGTTCTCACAGTCCTGTCCGTTATGACACACGTTCCCGCCCAGTGAACACTCATCGATGTCTATGGGAATGAAAGAGCACTGGATTATTTAAAGGTATAGTGCATAACTTCTGTTGCCTGCATGAGGAATTCTGAGTAATTATAACAACACTGTCCATCTACATGAAGTAAGCTTTCGGTGATCAAGCATGGAATTTAATTCCTTCTGCTGTACGTTCAGGTTTTTTTCTCAGCAGTAGAATCAACAACTGAAACATTTCTTGGGATTTTCCTGAGCTCCTGCAACAGTGTCTAGGGAGCGACACTAGTTTGTAAACACTGCCATAATGAGAGTTTTGTGGAGCTGATAAGCTTAATCAACTTTATGTCAACTCGTTTGCCGATGGCTTGAATGTAACCGACATTCATTTAATATGAAAAAGTTACGCATGATAACTTTAAACTAATAGCATGTTTTTTTTGGAGTCCTAATTCCGACAGCATGGATTGAGAACAGGCTGGACGTGTGTGTTTGCGAGACATTCACCCTGACATGTCCTGCCGTCAGCGGAGATGGTGAGGCCTCTGGGACAGGAGCAGTAGTAAGTCCCTATGGCGTTGTGGCAGGTGTGTGAACAGGGGTTCCCCACAACACACTCGTTCTCATCTGCAGCACATACATGATACATAAAAACAAAACAATATTGCAACAATCAGTAACAGAACAAAGTATGTTTGGATAAATCATTAAATTGTCTTTAAAGTGTCTTTAAATCCACAATACAATGTAACTACTTTGCTCTACAGAAGTAGAAGAGGAGCAAAAGGAAAATAGCAACACAAAAAAGGACTCAAAAATGGCAACTTTATTTGTTATTTTTTTTTATATATATCTGCTGCCTTGTACAGCACTTTGTAATGTGCTTTATTATTATTATTTATTAATTCATAATTATCAGTATCATTAACTAGCCATAGGAACAGTGCGATGTAGATAAACGTTACCTGCACAGTATGGCCCAGCTGACACCAACGTGAAACCCTGGGGACACTGGTTACTGCGATCTCCTGGAATCATCAACAATTCTTCATTAAATTCCGACAAAACATTTCTTTATGGGAAATAAAGTAAAATCAAATGCAAAGGGTTGACTGGATGACTAAACAACAACAGATGACAACACAGAACCTTATATTAAGTTATAAGCCTTTAAGTTAAGTTTTTTTTACAGAGCAGTATTTTCTTTTTTTTTGTATATTTTTTTTTATTTGATTCGAATCTTTTAACAACAAGCAAACAAACAAAACAACAACAGACAAGAAAGAAAGAAAGAAAGAAAGAAAGAAGTTTATATGTTTTTCATTGTTCGGTATGACTGTGTGTGAATGAATGGAACCTGGAACCCTGTAAAGTTGACCAGTTTAAAACGTTGCTGAAGACTCATTTAACAAAAGGTGAGACTTCGACACAATGATGTTGTTTTTAAATGTGCTATAGAAGTAAATTTGACTTGACTTTAGACTAATTTACAAGACATCCTCTCAAAAACAGAGCAGTATATTCTCACCCTTGGCGATACTAGCTTGGATGCTATACTCGAGCATTTCCTCCAGGGGGTGGTATTGAGCGTTGATGGCCGTGCCGTGCAGAGTCTGGACCAGGTAGGGCATCTTGCCTTTGGACAGGTCGTAGGAGATGGTGTGGTTCCAGGAGTAAGGGACGCTCTCTCTGTCGATACTGAACATACGCGTGGACAGAGCGTATATCTGTCCCGGGCCCGTTTGGATGTAGTCCTCCGTGTAGTCCTGAGGCCAACAAAGGGTAGTAGATATGATGTGATTAAGGATTTCTTTTTAATATTTTATTTTTGGATATTTTTTTTTAGGAACACACAAACAAAAGACAAAAGAAAATAAACAACCAACACGGCGTACTCTACTTAACAGGTTTCTAAAGACATTGTTTAAACTAAAGGTGAATGTGAAGCAAAAAACAAAAAGTCAAAAAGGTGTCGTGAAGGTCACTTCAGCGCTGCTATATGGTCGAGGAAAGGGTGCCATATCTGTTCAAATTTCTATAATTTTCCTGAAATCTGTGATGAAGTATTTTGAAAAGTTTTAGTTAAAGGTGCTACGAGGAACTTTGAAATATTTCTGAAACTCAAATATTTTTTTCTTAATGCCTTTGTCATGGGTACGCTCACCCAGGAACAACCGCTGGCATAGTAAAACAATAGGCACTGATTTAATTTCCGTTCAAAAACATAAGAGCGCTTTTGGTTTTACCTTGATGCTGATGTCAGAATGTGAGGGCAGCTGCAGAATGTGTCCATTCACCACGATGTCCAGTAACAGCGCTCCGTCTGAGTCCAGGCCTCTGGCTATGTGGGTCATCCTCAGGATCTCACCTAGCAACATACAATTAGTATAGCAACAGTGAATTAACCTTTAACATATCATGATGTCATTATCAAGAAATAGTATAGTATAGTAGATTTTATTTGGACATGGACATGACAATGTCATTGGACGAACCAGATGCATTGTTTACAGTGTGTTAGCATAAATGCTAGTTTACAACACCTGTCCACAGGAGGCTTTTTTTAAAACAACAAAATAAACTAAACAAAACAGAAATAACAGACCGTAGGATTTTATTTAAATAAAATGCTTTTTAAATAAAAAAAAAATCATGATACAAATCGAATCATGAGTTGGTGTATTGTTACAGCCCTAATGGTGAGCTTTATAAAGTAATAAAAGTCAGAGTCCAATCCTACCTGTAGCAAACTCCACTTGAGTCTCTCTTCTAAACAAGCCTCCCGTTAGCGTGTAGCCGTTCACAGCTTCTCCTATCTCCTGGGCCGTGGTCCAGTAGATCGGGTTCAGGATCGACACCAGCTTCCTCATGGCAGGACCTTCACATTTAAAAGACAAAATGGATGTAATTTATTATTAATTTCATTTTTTATTTTGTGTTTATTTGATAGGGACAGATGGATGCTACCTCAAAGACACTTAAAATACAAATCTATAATGTACAGCATCAGAGAATATATAGCTACTGTTAATTTCCAATGCCCGTCCCTAAAAGGCTTTCAAACAATCGTAAAAAACAAACAAACAAACAAACAAACACATATGAAACATAGCCAGATTAAAAAAAAACATTTATAAAGATAATAATGATAAAAAAATAGTGGTGGGCCGTTATCGGCGTTAACGTGCTGCGTTAACGCCAGACTCTTATCGGCGATAAAAAAAATATCGCCGTTAATCTCTTATTCCACCTCCTGTTCGGCTCAGGGGAGATGGTTCCCTCCAGGGCCGATGGCTGTTCGCCGTCGGGGTGAACCCCCTTCCGTGTGTTCTCTGGTCGGGTAATAATAGCCGGGGGCCGTTGTTGACACTTGAGGAGCCTTTATTGCAGGAGCGAAGCTTCTCTCACACACCCGCCGCTCTCTCTCTCCATCACTTGCTCACGACACAATCGGGTATTGGAACGCAGGGTGGGTGTGTGTGGCCACCGGTCGCCACGTGACTATAAGTTTCCAAGTTTTAAACACTTCTATCTCTTCAACGTCAACGTCACCGTACCCGAATCCTAAATCGCAATCGCAGTCATTTGTGCAGTTATGTAAAATGTTTCACTAAGGAAAATGACAGAAAAAGTAACGCACAGTGACTTTGATGAGTAACTTTAATCTGATTACTGGTTTGGAGATAGTAACGCGTTAGATTACTCGTTACTGAAAAAAGAGGTCCGATGCCGGTAACGCGTTACTAAGTAACATCTTGTTGAACATTATTTATTTTCATCACCAATTATCATAGTAGAACAGCTTCCTCAAGCAGTTTGTGATGCATGTTGGAAACAGGAGATGAGCCCCTGGTCTGATGCGCCACCTGGCTTGAGAAACACGTTCTCAAAGACTTACTTTGAGTCATTATTTAGGGAGCACACACATATTATGAATGAATTCAAATGAGCCATTTTAATCTAGATTAATCTAGATTAATTCCAAAATTCAATGAGATTAATATAGATTAAAAAAATTAATCTATGCCCACCTCTATAAAAAAAACATTATTATGTTTTTATTACGTTTATGTTGTAAAAGAAAAAACTCCATAAATAAGGTATTAAAAGAATTGAAAAAATAAACAAAAAAGAGATCAACTTTTGTGCACTAGTTGCATGAACAGTCACATACAGTCTAAAGTTATGAGATTTAAACATATGAGACTGACCTAATGTCCTTGGTACATTAGTAACAGTAGCTTTGATGATTCTGCCTCCAGAGTTGCTCTCTGTGACGGTGGCGTTCAGGATGCCGATGCCAAACTCAATATCATTGATGTTCCCGACAATGCTTCCTCGTGCCTTCTGGGGTCCACCTGACAGAAAGAAAAGGGATTTATGAATGCACTCAACTGCACACATATACAATATACTGTATGTATCAGGGCTGTCATCATTAACAGGTGAATCACGATAAAAAGTCAGTGCAACTGTGTTTTAAGATACAGTTAAAAGTTGCTCTTCATTGTGAATATGGACTTGGCGATAAAATATGTGATTGATTGCAACTAACCATTGAAAATTTATTTTCTCTATTGTTTGACACCCCTAATAAAAACACACACACACACACACACACTCACACACACAATTCAACATAAGATTTTGGACATGATTTAAAGACTGACCAACTGGGGGGCCTGAAACATGTCCACTATTGGCTTGACGGTCCACTGTTGGTGAATGTGTTACGAAGCCATGTCCACTGTTAGATAGGTACGCAAGTGCACACACTTATACAAAGACACACACACACACACACACAAACTACTTACCTGGGCAGGCCTGCCCGTTACACCTGGACAGCTGAGAAGCGTCTCCCGGACACAAACGACCACCGTTGCTAGGAGACGGACTGCTGCACAGACGGACGCGTGTTCTCTCTCCACCACCACAGGAAGAAGAGCATTCTCCCCACGGCTGCCATGAGCCCCAGTTACCATCCACTATAATGACACAAAGACACAAAGACACAATCAGTTACCATCCACTACAATGACACAATATATCAATAAGTAGGACGTTAGTATGGCTTTTCCAACACAGCCACAGTCTCAAACAGGCTGACTCACCGGGACAGGTGGCTGCGCTGCATCTCTGTATCTGTGAATCGGCCCCTGCACATGCCCTCCCTCCGTTGGCCGGTCGGGGGTTGTCACAGGTCCGGTAGCGCCTCATCTGTCCCCCGTTACACGTCTTACTGCAGCTGCCCCAGCTGCTCCAAGGACTCCAATTACCACTGACTGAGAGGGAAAAAGTCACAATATATCAATGAAAGATGTGGAAAAATGTGAACTTCCAAAACGTTATTAAAAACACAAACTTTCTTGGAATAAGGAGATAGCCCCCTGCTTCGATATGTGGCTCATGGAGTTCTCTAGTACACTATATGGAGAAAATCCGTTAAGAGATCTCAGGGAAAGTAGAAAAATGTAAAGAGATATGGCAGCCTTTCCTCGACCCTATAGCAGCGCTGAAGTGACCTTCATGAAACCTTTTTGACTTTTTAGTTTTTTGTTTAACATTTACTTTTAATTTAACCAATGTCTTAGAAACCTTTTAAGAATAGTACGCCATATTAGTTGTTCATTTAGTTTTGTCTTTTGTTTGTGTGTTCGCTTTTTCAGTTGTGTGTTTGTGTTCTTTGAAAAGAAAAACCCCAAAATAGTATGTTGTTGCTATTGTCATCAGAGTGGATGTTGAATTTCATCTCTATTCTCAAAGCGCATAATGAAAATATTATTCCTCCCCTCATTTTTCTTTCTCTCCCGTGGCCCTAATACTCTTCCGTAATAAAGACTTGGTTATAGACAGATGTTCAGATATTAGTAGACACAGTGTATTCATTCATGGGTGTTTTTTTTCTAAGTAAAAGTTAATGTAAACTCACTGGGGCATGGGTCGCTGTTGCAGAAGTCAATGTGCACGTCATTGCCTTCACACAGCCTGCCTCCGTGCTGAGGAGCGGGGCTGGCACAGAGGCGTGTTCGCTGTCTGGTCCCGCCGCCACACGAAACACTGCACGCTCCCCAACTCACCCAGGACGACCACTTACCATCCACTGCAATAGAGAAGCAGAATTATTTAAAGAGAAAAAATTAAGAGACCAGGCTCGATTTTTCTTAAATCTTCTTCTCTTTATTACTTAATGGAAATGCTCTTATATATAACATATCCCTCTAAAGAGTAAAACGAGAGACACTGAATATTTGGAGTCTCTTAAATTTTTTTCAGAGCTGTAATTGACAAGTTATTTACAAAAAATTACTGAACAGACTTGACTACATTTCTTCAACAAATCTCATTTTCTCAAATGGTGAGCTGAAAAGTAAACTATTCATACATTCACAGGCTCTTAAATGCTCCTACAGTTTTTAAATACACAAGGCATACCACAGGATGTTACCAGACAGTATCCAGGGGTTACAAAAGGCCTATACAATGTAAAGGATATATTTATATACTTGTTTTTTTGTTACCTTTCCTTACCTTCATTTTGCTGTAAAATGTCAAGTGAACTGACAAAATAATTGTTGTAAAATTGTTATAAAATAAATGTTAAATGGGTATGTGAAGGCCTACTCCGTTTTTCGTCTACAATGTTGGAAAAGCATTAATTAATGTTTATTATAGTTTATTTGAGCTTTTTCAAGTTGGAAAATGACAGAAATAGCCTAAACTTAACCAAACTGAATCCCTGAGCACTCACCAGGACATTGCTTCTCCTTGCACACTTGTGTCTGTGTGTCCGAGCCTTCACATTGCGGCCCTTCGAAGGCTGGCGGTGGGTTGTTGCACAGCCGTATTCTGGACTGCATTCCCTTACCACAGGTCTCACTACAGGGGCTCCATGGTAACCAAGACCCCCAGTTACCCGCCACTGAAGTATAAGAAGATGGTCAATACATATAGGATTACAATACAATACTATACATACAAAAGGATCTGTTTATATGTTGTTAACTGTCTGATTTATGATACATTTTGTTCCTAAAAACATGCCAAAAATGAATGTTGCTGTACACTCAGTAGTATTCTTGGATATATAAAAAGGCTGTATCCAAAATCTGTTCTGGAACTCTAATGTGGTAAAAATTAAATTAAGATTTTAACTCTGGCTTTATCCAATATCTAGCTTTTAGTTTAATCAAAGAGATGCAAATATACTCATTGCTTTGTACTAAATTGTTTAGATATTGCCACATTTGGATATTTATTCAAACATTGCTGAAAAAGGTGTAACAAAAACTCTCTCTCCAAGTCTATCTAATAAAGCAAAAATGCCAAAAAAAAATCATAAAAAAAAATTAAAAAAAATCTTGACTCACGCGGACAAGGCCTGACACTGCATATGATGACTTCCACTGCCCTGCCGTCACAGGTTCTGCCCCCGTGCTGGGCAGGAGGGTTACTGCAGGTCCGCACTCGCGTTCTGTTGCCCTGACCACAGGTTCTAGAACACTCCTCCCATAGAGACCACTCAGACCAGTTCCCTTCCACTGGAGACAAACAAAGAGACAATTATTACAAATACAACAACACTCAGGCAGGACGGAAGTACGGTACTGGGGTGTGACTGAAGTTCCAGGTGCCTTTGATTATTTGTTTTTAAAACTTCATTTAGACAAATAAACCTTCAACAGAAATGGGCGTTCAAGCAATGGCAAACAATATGGTTTTCTTTTCTCTGGACTACCTGCACATTATTGATATATGACAGTAAAATGATGCAATTCATTTATTTTTGGCTTAAAATAACATAACAAAGCAATCGAATAAATTTAAAACCTTTATTATTAATTTAAACATGGTCACACTCAGCAGACTCACCTGGACAGGGCTTTCCCTGACACCGTCTTGTGTCTTTGTCTGATCCGGCACAGTGGCGCCCCCCGTTGGCCGGTAGTGGGTTGTTACACAGCCTCAGCCTCTTCTGGGACCCCACACCACAGGACACACTGCACACCCCCCACTCTGCCCACTCCGAGTAGCCCCCGTGGACTGGGAAACAATGGAATACAGGTTAAAACAACATGTCTTTCAGCCATTTAGTCAATTAATTGATATTAATTGATTACTTTTGTATTTATTAATTTTTTAACTGTGATTGTAAGAAAGTTCCAGTGGGCGAAATGACGTCCCCTTTTAAAAAGGGATGAAGATTTTGTTTCTTTGTACTCTCGATTGTAACAGCTTAACCTGTTCAGATCACCATTCAGAGTCTGGACAGAACTACCTTTTATTTTTAGTTTGCCATTTGCCATATATATATGTATAGTAGAGTACTCCATGTTTGTTGTTTATATTATTTTATAATTTAATTCTTTTTTTCAGTGTTTTTTATGTGTGTGTATGTTCATAAAAAAAAATCTATAAAAAAGTATTTAAAGAAAAAATAAACATTGTCCAGCTCACCTCGTACAGTGAGAGTGACCCTGACCAGCACTGATCCTAGCAGGTTTCTTGCCACACACTCGTACTCGGCAGTGTCTTCCTTCTGGGCGCTACTGACCCTGAGGGAACCGTTGGACAGGGTGTTGAAGCGGTCCTTACCCAGTAGGGAGCGACCACCACGTGACCATTCGATCACCGGGCTGGGCTCACCCTCTGCCTGACAGCTTAGCACAACCGTAGTGCCAGCATCCACCACCGTCTCCACTGGCTCTACTATGATGGTAGGGGCCCCTGGAAAAAGAAATGTAAATTTTTAGGTGTTTACTTAAAAGGTGCTACAAGGAACTTTTAAATATTTCTGAAATAGTCAAATTTTGCAAGTGATGATCATAAATTACATGTAACAGCAAACGAGACCATCAGTGCAAAGAATGCCTTTGTCATGGGTACGCTCACCCAGGAATAACAGCTGGCAAAAAAAAAACAGTACTGCTTTTGCCCAAAGGGGTTGCGAGAATGAAACTGAAAAAGTTCCTGGTTGCACCTTTAACTAAAGTTTGGCTCTTGCATTTGTCCTGTATAACCATCATTATCCATTATCTCAACGTTAGTTTTTTTTAATACTCTGAACCAAAAATCTCAGCTTCTTAAAGACTTTACTGAAAACTCAAAAGATGGACACTTACTCTGCAAGGTAAGTGAGACACTCCTCTCCACCACACCGGCATCATTTGTCGCCACACACATGTAGCTGCCTGAATCTTCACTCTGTATAAAATGGAATTAAGGCACAATTCATCATCATAAATCACAAGAAAATCTCAAATGTACATACTTTATAAATGTCTTTCTCACAAGCTGCAAATTATGAAAATAAATTTGTCCCTAAAAGATATTTGTGGAGCCACCACAGTGACCAGGCTTTAACATTTAACCTTAAGAGTCAGCAATTCTGGAGAATGCTCGTTGGCAAAATAACGTTTTGTCAAAATCAGTGAATATCTCCTCACGATCCGCTCTGTATGTACAGTATGTTTGCAGGAAAAAATCAAATCTAGTTTTAGTACACAACCGAGGCTTTCAATCATTCTCAAGAATCGCTGACTCCATACTCAACATTTGATCATGTACAGAGTATGTTCCTGTATTTACACAGAAGTTATCTCAGTTTCATGTATTTTCTTACCACTGTGCCGTAGATTGCCAGAGAGCCGTTGTCTAGCTGACGGATGCGGTTGCTGATCTGTATGTTGATTCCATTCTTGCTCCACCTGATAATGGGCAGAGGGTCTCCCCGCACCTCACAGTTTAGGATGGCATTACCCCCCAGAGGCTCAATACGGTTTGAGTGAAGGTCCCCGTCAATAATAGGGGGCTCTGGACAAAGACAGAGGAATTTACTTTGACATTTATGGACACAGAACTTGATTGAGGGTTGACTCGTGAGTTACACTTGACTCTAAATTTCATGGCGGGACACACAGAATAAAAATATATATTAATCATTATCCAGCATACCAACAAATAAAGCATACTTGATGACAACATTTTTTTAAAAGTTTTTCTAAAAAAATTTAAATAAAAAAATTATTATCAACCATACTAAACTAACAAAAATGCACAATAACCAGACAAGAGCAGACATAAGTTTAATCAGAGTGTGTTTTTTTTTACCTTTGACATAGGCAAATGCCAGTGACTTGATGGTTCCTACGCGGTTCTCAGCCACACAGGTGTAGGTGCCAGAGTCATCTTTGCTGACTCTGTCTATCACCAGCTCACTGTGGCCGTTCATGTGATCGTAGTGAACTAAGCATCAACAAAAAGCAGTAAAATATGATTATAGACAAACACACAGACGTTCTTAAAAGTCAGTGATTCTGGAGAAAGCTTGTTGTCAAAATCACTTTTGTGTAAAAATCAGTGAATATAACCTTACGATCCACCACCTGCACGTACTGTGTAAGCGCTGAAAAAAAAAATCAGTGTTAAGTAAATACACAGCTTAGGCTCTGTAAACTGCTATGTAAACGAAGGGGTCCCACCGTAGCAAGCAACATTTTTACAGAGCCTAAGCTGTGTATTATTAACATAGATTTTTTTCAGGTAGCAGATAGTGAGGAGTCATCACTAATTTTGAGAAAAAGTGATTTTGGACAACAAGCGTTCTCCAGAATCATTTACATCATACAATCATTTATGTAAAACATTTTGGAGTTTGGAGGTTGTTTGATTTTTCAGTAAACACTCTCACTCACACAACAGTACATACCTGGTATGATGTTGTTGTTGAAGGTCCATGTTATTTTGGGTGTGGGGATGCCAGTGACTCCACATTCCAGCAGGAGGCGCTCTCCCTTGTTGAGTGCCACGTCTCCCAACAGCTCAGTGAAAACAGGGTGAGTGTGGACGGACAGGGTCACCGTCCGACTGTCCTGGCCGATCGCATTGGTAGCAACACAGGTGTAACTGCCTGCATCGTCAGGCTGGTACAAAGGGAGGAGAGGATCATTCAATCAATCAATCAATCCATCAATAAATGAATGAATGAATCAATCACCTTTATTTTCACTTGAAAGATATTTAGGTTTCCCTCATTTACAGTGACGACGAGCATACACAATAAACACAATTACAAGGATACTGTAATAAACAGAGAAAAGAGAAATAAAATAGGATAAAAATGTATATATATATATTAGTGCTGTCAGTTTAACGTGTTATTAACGGCGTTAACGCAAACCCATTTTAACGGCGATTAACGCTCTTTAGCAAACGTTGTGGTTTTTTCTCATGCTGTTGCATCAACTAGTAATGTTGGGACAACTGAAACACCACAAACTACATATGGCTCGCAGGTAAGTTACTGTTAATTCAAACGGAACATGTCCTACAGCGTAATTTCACATTAAAATCATTTAACTGGCAAAACGACTAAACGTCAAGTCAATTCTGACTTTTATTTTGAAGCAGAAACCGGAACCTAGTCTTTCCTAGCTCAGCTGCTCTACCTTCACTAGTAGAGTCTTCCGTGTGACTGTCTGGGACTTCGCGGAAAAAGAACAGAAAGAAAGCTTGTCATTTGCAAAAGTCTTACTTATAACTCTGCGCGCACACCAAAACCTCTATGAACGTTAGTGGCAGCCAGCAGTCATTTATTTTCACTTTATTTTTCGCTACGAAGGGCGACTGCCTTGGCTGCAGCAGTGCCATGGCAACCACCTGGCACCCACCGGCAGTCACTCCACACACTTAAATAAGTCTTAAATAAGCCGTGGATGAAAGACTCCCAAAACATTTAGGCCTACAACAACCAGTTTAATTAAGCCTTAATACTAATTTGTTTTATATAGCCTTGTTGTTTTATGGTTTTGTTTTTAAATAAAAAAATAAGTTCCAATTATGTTTGTGTATGCTGTTCTAGGGGTGGGGGGGGGGGGTCTACATTGTGGGCTATTTGCACTGAATTGCAAATTATGATATGTTTGAAGAAATACACTGAATTACAAGGGTGTAGAGAATGGGTGTGATAAGAGCATTAAAATGAGGAAAATAATTGGACAAAAAGAAATCAAGGGACATTTAGGCTAGAATAGATAAAAATGCGATTAATCGCGATTAATCGTGAGTTAACTATGACATTGATGCGATTTAAATTTAAATTAAATATTTTAATCGTTTGACAGCACTAATATATATTAATTTTAATAAAGTGGATGAGGAGGATAAGGATGAGTGGGTGCAAGTAGGAAGAGTTGTTAGCAGAACTCAAAACATTTTTCTAATGCGTTTCTTTGTTTCCCTTACCTGAGTGATGTCTATGACCAGCTCTCCAGAGGGCAGGATGGTGTGTTCCCCCGCAGTTTCGATGAGAGGATTACCGTCCTTCTCCCAGGACAAGCTGGGCTGTGGCACGCCCTCCGCCACACACACCAGCTGAGCCTGACTGTTTTCCACTACGGCTACCTCCTGCTCTCCACCACGAATAGAAGGTGGGACTGCAAAATAAGATATATGCAAACAATAAGGGGGTTTCACTTCATTACACACACAAATTTTTAAATAAAGGCATATTTATGTTTTTTTTTATAAAATATATACCCTATACAATAAAATCGTAAATGATATGCTAGTTTTATTTTAGTTATATCTGAATCTCCTCTTTTCAGTCTCTGTCTTAAATGCTTCGTTTTAGAGATTGTCTCTTTAAGCCCCACCTTCCAAAAAGCCAAGTCTGCTCTGATTGGCCCTGAATCTAACTGCCAGTTGGATTCAGGGGTATCTGAGTGAGTGAATATCAAAGGTGGAGGTAGGGTTATAAGGGATATGTGCCTTGTCCTGTTATGATGTCATAATGGGAGATAAATCTGACTGGGGTTTTTGAACACAGGCTTTTAGGTTGAGGTGAAAAAAAAGAGAGGGTTGTTTTTTCTCTAATCACACAGAGGACCCATATTTATGTTAATAAATTTTTTTTTTTCATAACAGTTGACCAGTATTTGAATTGGCTGGGGCACGTACTCTGCACTGTGAGGCTCATCTCCAGGCTAACGGTGCCGGCTGCATTGGCAGCAGTGCAGGTGTATCGTCCGGTGTCGCTGGGCTGGATGAAGGAAACCTGTAGGGACCCTGAGCTGAGAACGCGCTGGCGGAGAGATTCACTCAGTCGCTGTCCGTCTTTATGCCAAGAGACGGAGGGGGGAGGGGAGCCGTCAGCCGGGCAATGCAGCGTTACAGAGGAATCCACAGGAGCCACGTACGTCTGAGTCTCCGAGCTGATCACTGGAGGGACTGTGAAAAAAAATAAAACAAACAAGTAAATAAAATACCACTTGCAGTTAAAACTTTTAGGGACAGATTCTCAAAGAAGGATTGCGCTCGCTAATAGCACCATGATTTGATGAGAATTTTAACCTTCAATCTGCCCACTAACACGCCCACAAAGTTTGACATTTTAGCATCTAAGGGCCTTAGATCTGACAGAGATTTGTGGCATAATTTTTCTTGCATGCCTTTGCACAACTATGGAAAAATTATATAATAATAGGACTGTCGCTCAAGTTATCACTGACCTTGTACTCTTAGTTTGGTCTTGCCCAGCGCGGTGCCTGCAGGGTTTTGAGCCACACAGATGTATGTTCCAGAGTCCGACACAGAGGCTTTGGAGATCTGCAGACCTCCATTAGGCAACACGGTGAAACTTCCACCTGGCATGAAGCAAGACAAATGATGGGGTGACTTGATTACTGACACACACAGACACACACACACACACACCTGCACTACCTCGGCCAGCCAAGGTAATGCAGAGAATGGACTAAACACTCAAGCACCTATAGGTCCCCTCTTGGCAAATGCTGAGAAAAGTCAACATTATGTTTAGGCATGATTTAAAGCATGATTTAAAGCATAACCAACAGGTGACCTGAAAAAAGGCCACTATTGGTTCAACGGTCCCCTGTTGGGGAATGTGTTATGACACCAAAGTCTACTGTAAGATAGGTACGTAAGTGCGCACACTCATGTGCACATACATTGCCAACAGGGTACTTTTGGTCTTCATTGACCATGTGTGGACCTCTATTTGTCATTAAATCTCAGCCCCGGCCAGCAGAGGCACTGTTGAGAATGGACTAAACACTCAGGCAACTTCAGGTCGCCTCTTGGCAAAAGTTCCACTAGTTCACTTCACCAGAAGGTACAAGACAAGTTTTTGGCATGATTTAAAGCATGACCAACAGGGGACCTGAAAAATGTCCACTGTTGGCTCAGCCGTCTTCAGTTGCTGAATGTGTTAAAATGCCAATAGGTACGCAAGTGCACACACACACACACACACACACACACACACACACACACACACACACACACACACACACACACACACACACACACACACACACACACACACACACACACACACACACACACACACACAGGATTACTGCTGACCTGTGGTGTGTATATTGATGCCCTCCTTCTGCCAGGTGATAGTGGGTCTGGGTGAGCCCGTGGCCCTGCAGGGCAGAGTGATGGGGTTATTCAGGATGACATCCAACGTGGACGGATGAGACTGGATCACTGGAAGCTCTGAGGAGAGAAGAAAGAATTCTCAGAAAGATCTCAAAGAACTAATAAGGGGGTAGAATAAAAGCACAACATAGAAAAACAGACATAGACATAGCGCTTTTCTTTGCACTCAAAGCGCTTTACAGGGTTCCAGGTTCCATTCATTCACACACAGACATACCGGTGGTGGTACAATGTTCTTACCCTGCACTGTGAGCTGCACGTGGCGCTGCGTGGACCCTGCAGCGTTCTTGGCCGTGCACGAGTAGCGCCCTGCGTGACTGAGCTCAGCTGAGGTGATTTCCACTGGACCTGAGCACAGACCATCCATCACACACCATAGATAATAACATGTAGTGAGTGAAATTCATAATTTATGCCTCTATTCTGGTTAGTTGATCTTTTAAAAAATGCCCTGCTCTCTTTGCAGCGCTAAGCAGTATATTTCTACAATTTTTTTTCCACTATTATTGTCATGCCTATTTGCACATTAGGTCTACTTTAATGTAAAGCGTTCAACAAATGTGATTGCATAATTGAAAAGCACTTTAAGCTGCATTTCTTATATAAATGTGCTATACAAATACAGTCTATTATTATTGCTATCAATATTATATGACTTACAGTAGTAGCCTGTTTGTAATACCAAAATAAAAAGTTGTGTATTTCTGGCGCCTCATTCATGAGATTCAGACCTGAGGGCAGGATGTTGTAGCCCTGTCCCTCATTGGAAAGCTTCATGCCGTCTTTGGTCCAGTGGATTGTGGGTTGTGGGACACCGGATGCAGTACAGGCGATGACCACTGGGGACAGTCTGGATACAACCAGCTCTGTGGGCTCATCTGCTATAGATGGAGGAACTACGGGGAGGAGGGAGGGGGACACAAGTAACAACATGCAAGAAATATATCCAATCTCGCTGTTGTTGGTCCGTTATGAAATCAAATGTTTCAAATTTTTTACAACAGAAAGATTAATTCCAGCACAGTAAGCTAATGTTTCTGTCCTATATACATCACTATGGTTACCCGATATGTTATCACTGTTATAATCGTTTTATATTAAGTCTTACATAAAATGGATGTCATATTTCTTGTTCATAATGCTGAACAGATGAATTCATCTATCTTTTTATACATGGTTTGTTGTTATGATATTTGTATTTTGCTTATGTTGTTGTACAGCCCGTTGAGGTATTTTTTGTGTGCATTTTTGGCTTTTTATAATAATTTATTTTATTTTAATGTGAGACAATGTAAGGAACCACACAGTGATACAAGAAAAACTTGAGACCACAAGACACAAACAGACAGTCACATAAAAAAAATTAAAATATTTTTTTATCTTTAATAAATGTTGTTTTATTTACTGATTGTGTGACTCACCGTGGACAGTGAGGTTGATGGTTCTGGAGTCTTCCCCTGCATCATTAGAGACCACACATTCATACACAGCTGTGTCCTCCACTGTGGGCGCTATGACAACCAGGGAGCCTGATGATAGTAATCTTGAAATGACAAAAAACATTGATTTATTTAGAGATTAGTTTCACTATGAAACAACAAGGAACAGCTCAAGCAGAAGACGTTATATGTTTGGTCTAAAGGTTGAGTTATTATGCCATTTCTCTTTAAGATGGAGTCAGCGAATCTGGAGAATGCTTTTTTTGTCAAAATCAGTGAATGGCAGGTTGCCAGCTATGGTGGGTCCACTTTGTTTACATACCAGTTTACAGAGACTAGGCCGTGCATTAACACCAGATAATTTCACCAGATGATTTTGACAATAAAGTGATTTGACAATGAGCGTTCTCCAGAATTGCCGAATCCACCTTTACGTTCCAATACCGTGTTTTTATTTTTTTTATTACATTTTTTACTGAATAAGAAAAACAACAAGGGAGAAAACCTGGCTCAACCTGTACATATTCTGGTTCTGGTCAGTGTTGATGGTTCGATCGTTTTTCCTCCAGCTAACGGTTGGTTTGGGAATGCCGGTGGCCTCACACGACAAAGTGGTCTGAACGTTTACCGTAACCGTGACGTTGGTGCGACCTTCAGCGATGGAGGGAGGGACTGAAAAATATGAACAGACAGACAATCATGAAATCACAATACAGCTCTGGAAAAAATTAAGAGACCACTCCAAATGTTCAGTGTCTCTTGTTTTCTATTTAGAGGCATATGTTTGAGTAAAATGAACATTTTGATTTTATAATATAATTAAGCAATAGCTCACGACAGGCTGTGGAATGTGCTCATTATACCACAGTTAGAGGGCGTTGTTCGGCCCGACGCCAAAGAGTGAGCCTCCGTTAAGCGTATATACATTTTATTACTAACTACTGGCGTTACTTCCTCAGACGCTAAGTGATATGGAACTCTTACTCTGCAAACTGATTGGAAATCCCTAGATGACTGTCAAGTCAAATGTATTTCTATGGCACATTTAAAAACAACATCAGTTGACCAAAATGCTTTACAAAAATACAATACAAAACCACATATAGGCCTAAGATACACAACAACAAAAACGTAGGACTGTGTTTGATCAGTTTGGAAGTACGCTGTTTTTTTTTTACGCCTTTTTTTTTGTATATATGGACCTTTGAGAGTCTGAGATACAAATTGATTATCACCCACCGTATACTTGCAGGTCCACTCTCTTGCGTTGCGTACCCGCCTGATTGGTTGCCATACACAGGTATCGCCCGGTGTCGGTCACCAGAGCGGAGTGGATGTGTAGCGACCCGTCCTCTGAGAATGTGTACCTGCACATGTTCATACAAAAATCAACTTTAATTATTTATTCAAATATGCAGATTTTGTCTTATTAAAACCATAACCATGTAATGTTATACAAAAATTCATAACAGAAAAAAACTAAATATAAAATGTTAGCATAATTATAAGTATTTCGCAATAATGCATCTCTGTTATATGACTGCTATTCAGTGTGGTAGTAAAAAGATTTAGGATGTCCCAATTCAGTAGAAAGACAAAAAGAAAGAGTATGATATTTGGAAAACAGCCGCGGATTTACCTGGCGTTGTTTTCTACCAATATGGCGCCAAGTTTCCTCCAGGTTACGCGCGGAGGTGGGACTCCACTCACAATACAATCCAACAACGCTGGCATGTTGATGTGAACTGACACTGCCTGAGAGCCTTCTTTGATAGTAGGGGCCACTGAGGGGACAGGTGAAACACATACATTTTTATATGTAAGTTTGAGCATTCAGCTTTATAACATAATAAATGGGTATGGAAAAAGAAAAATTATCCTCTTCTACTGCGTTATCAGAAAAGACAAACAGTATTGCATGATGCTTTCTTCACGTACTCCATGGAAAACAAACATGGACGCTAGAAAGCTATTTTTGCTGCCCTGAAACATCACAACTGGGCAATTCTGGTATCATGGAAATATCCAGATTTCCCACTTGTAATTTCTGCCATGTGCTCATGACTAAAAAAAAAAAAAGATAATTCCAAGGAGTATGTGAAGTAACTATCAATGACGTTAATCCTATCCTATCCTATACTTAAATAGCACAAGTTCTAGATTAAAGATGTAACTGTACCATTGACGGCCAGGTTGAACTGTCGCGTGGTCTTCCCAGCGATGTTGCTTGCCACACAGGTATACTGAGCACGGTCACTCAGCTCTGCCATGTTGATCTGGAGGTAACGACCAGCGGACAGGATACGCATACGGGCAGAGGCCTGCATATGGAAAAAAGGTCATACAGTGAATGTGTGTGCACTTACGTACCTATCTAACAGTGGACTTGACTTTGTAACACATTCACCAACAGGGGACCGCCAAGCCAATAGTGGACATTTTTCAGGTCGCCTGTTGGTCATGCTTTAAATCATGTCCAACATCTTCTGTTGAATTGTGTGTGTGTGTGTGTGTGTGTGACTACAATTGAAAGGATTGTTTGGACATGTTGATAATATAATACTAACTATCCAGGCTAAATTGATCTGTTAAGGGGTAGGACAAGATGCATTTTTTACTTCGTACTACCCCCTTTAGCGCATGTAGAAAGTGTGTCTGTTTTTTTCCTTTTTCTTTTTATTTATTCATCTATCTATTACTATTTTAACTTTGTTTTTAATTGCTTACATGTTCAAAATAAAGAGAATCAATCAATCAATCAATCAATCAATCAATCAATCAATCAATCAGATTATTGACTTATTTTGATCTGATTTCTGACCTGGAATGGACGTCCATCTTTGAGCCAGGTGAGAGTGGGAGGTGGGACAGCGTCCGACTTGCACTCGAGCGTCACCTGTCTGTTCTGCAGCACAGACACATCCTGAGGGGAACTCTCCCCCGCTATGTTAGGGGGAACTGTGAAGAGAACCAGGAAACACACTCAATAGCCGAATATCATCACAACTTATTCTTTATGAATTGTGAAGATATTATTCATTATTAAAGAAAATTAACGTTATTAACGAAGTACAGATTGACTGTATTATACAACAATATTTTTTTTTTGACATTCCAACCTGGGTCACTGCAAAGAGGACTGATGGAGGTGAGGTTCTAACCACTTCACCACGAGCGCACTTTATACATTAATTAATTACCTTTTGTTTAGGCCATGGATTTTTCCCTACACTATCATGTACAGTGCACACTACATTTAATGCGTCACCCACCATGCACTCGGACCAGGAACTCCTTGTCATCATCGCCCGCCGGACTGTTTGCTAAGCAGGTGTATCTGCCCGTGTCCTCCAACTGAAATACATTATGAAAAATATGGAAAAAGAGTTTGTAATGGTGTTATATGTTTAGTTAAGGTTTTCTATTTTAAATATGTGCAAAAATAAATAGAAAAAAATTGAAAGTATAGTACGTCATGTTAGTTGTTTATTTCATTTTGTCTTTTGTTTCTGTGTTCACTTTTTCATTTGTGTTTGTGTTCCTTGAAAAAAAAATCCAAAAATAAAGTATTTCAAAAAGAAAATCAAGATTTTTGGTGAATGAATAAACTAAACAAAGTAAAAAACCAACAAAATATTTTACCAATTTTACATGTATGTTTTTTTTTATAGAAAAGAAAATCTGATTCAATCTAGAGTTAGTACATGAGATATGGCACTGTTCAACTGACCTGTGCGGAGGCTGCCCTGAGCACCTCTCCCCCTCTGAGGAGGCGCACTCCGTCTGTCTGTGGGAGCGGCCGTCCGTCTTTCAGCCAGGTCAGAGAGGGAGTGGGGATCCCTGAGGCCTCACACTCGAGCTCCAGCACGTTATTCACCACAACAGACACTTCTGCCTGTACACCAGAGCCCCTAATGTGTGGAGGGTCTGAATAAAGAAAACAAGTTAAAAACACATATATTTATTTTTCCTTTTCCATGCAACAAAAGCATTATAACGAACGTGTTTCAAATGTGTAGACAGATTCATACTCCAGGAATCAATAAATCATGAGTAGAACGTTATTAAAACACGTATTATGCATCTTTTTGACCACCTATGCTTATTTATTTATCAAAGCTAGACCTATAACTGCACTGTATCAGAGTGAATGTATTTTGAGCCTTAATAATCTCCTGTAGATTTGAGATGTAGTATGGATGCACTTTATTTCTATGACTATGTGCTCCAACTGTCCTGAAGAAGGGTCCTCCTCTGTTGATGTTCCTAAAACGAATACCACTAACCCTGGTTGCTAGGCAAATTAAGTTCTATTCTATTCTATTCTTTTCCATTCTATTTTATTATATACAAAAGCTGAATTTGGAGAATAATATTTATAAACTGCTTTCAACTCACCCAACACTTTCACATTGAAGTGGCGGCTAGCTTGACCAGCTGTGTTGTTAGCCACGCAGGTGTAGCGCCCCGTGTCGTTGACTTGTGCCTGGGTGATTTGCACAGTTGTATTGAGGTTGAGGAGTTTGAGGTGGGGGTCAGGAGAGAGGGTCAGCCCTTCTTTGAGCCAGGTCACAGTGGGGGTGGGCGTCCCGTCAGCAATACACAGCAGGGAAGCCAAGTGTCCTCTGACCACAGTAACCTCCTCTGTGCTCCCTGCTCCGTCCAGACCGGGAGGGACTGAAGAGACAGTTAGAAAGGTTTTTATTTAGTGCTTAACATTGAGGGGGTGGTAGGATGGCCTAGAGGAAAAGGTGGCCGACCAGTAACCATAAGGTAGCTGGTAAGATCCCCGGCACCGGACAGGAGGGTGTTAGTAGTAAAAACATTGGTGGTTGGTATTATGTCTACAGTGCCCACCATCTCTACCATTGTGTCCTTTAGCAAGACACTTAACCCCAAACTGCTCCAGGGGCGCTGTACTATGGCTGACCCTGCACTCTGACCCCCTTTGGAGTGTGGTAACTTGAGAGGGGATATGCAGAAAAACAAATTTCAATGTCCATTGAATAATAAAGCAACTTAACTTAACTATTGTCTTTAGAATGGTGTTTGGTGGAAAAAGGGTAAAAAGTATTTATTGAACATGCTGTTGGTTGCAGCTAAAAAAGGTGCTTGTTGTCAAAATCAGTTTGTCAAAATCAGTGAGTATCTCCTTAATAAATGTCTGAAACTAAATAATTATAAAGAAGGAAAAAAATGGTTCTTTGGGGATTTATTCCTTCACTCAGATTGAATAGTGTTCAGACTCACCGTGCACCTGCAGGTTAAAGTGTCTGTTGTCCACTCCGGCTCTGTTTGATGCCACGCAGGTGTAGGTGCCGCTGTCCGACAGCTGTGTTCGTGTTATCCTGACAGATCCAAAAGGCAAAACATATAAGTATCCTTTGCGTTAGAATGCATACAGCAGCTCACATCATTTTTAACACTTTCTATTGTTGCAGAAAAGTTCTTTTTATTTGTATTTAAATGTATTAAAATGTAAGCTTGTCGTATAGTACAGTAAACACTTCCAAATGCAAACCCATTATAATGAAATTGCATTAGGCAGTGTGATTTACATACTTATTTAAATGCAGAAAAACTAGCAGGATAGAGCGGGTTTTAAAAAAAGAATTCTAATATGAAAAAACATAATTCCACAAGTAAATTACGTACAAAACATGTGAAACTACCAAGATTTCAGATAGACGAGTCGATTACACCGCCCATCTAGGTCTCACCCTAATATAACAAACTGCTTTTGCAATAATTACATTTTATGTGTCAGAAAAATTGCTCACATAAGATGCACAATAATAATTATGCAATTTGAATGTTTAGTTTTTATCTTTTTATAATGTCTATATTGTCTATTGTCTATCATTGTCTGAACCTGTGTGTATGTGTGCTGTTTGTGTTTATATGTTTTTTATGTTCCTAAGTGCAAGACAAATTCTCTTTGGGCCAATAAAGGTGTATCTCATCTGATCTCAATAAGCAGCAATCTGTTACAAACTCCTGTTGAGCCCTGTCCACTGACCTACCGGAGCACCTGTCCCGCAGAGAGAAGCCGTATGTGGGAGGAGATGGGCAGGGGCAGCTTGCCGTATCACTTAAATTATTCAATACATCCTTTGTTCTGATCTAATGTTTTAATATCAATAAATTGCGTAGCCGATTGTTTTCATTGCGTTACAGACCCTTGTAACTCTCTGAAATTACCAAATAGATGCACTGACTTGCTTCATACACCTCTCTGCTTCACAAAATGGCCTAGAGCACGTACCATATCGGCTTCGGCCTTCGTTGCAGTGGTCGCGGGTTCAAATCTGACCCGTGGACCTTTACTGCATGTCATCCCCCCTCTCTCTCTGTCTCCCCATTTCAACTCTGAACTATCTAATAAAGCTTGGAAATGCCAAAAATTTATATAAAAAAAAAGACACCACTTAAAAGAGCCGGCTCTTTGAACAGGTTTGTTTGCATCAGACCCATCACTACGTACTGTCCACTGACCTACCGGAGCACCTGTCCCGCAGAGAGAAGCCGTATGTGGGAGGACATGGGCGGGGGCAGGCCGTTCCTCAGCCAGTTGAGCTGTGGCGGGGGAGAGCCCGTAGCAATGCACTCTAGGTTAACAGAACTGTCCAGAACTGTAGTCAACTCATCAGCTGTTTCACTGTTGCCGTCTATCGCAGGAGGCACTGAAAAAAGAAAAAATGTACATATACAAATGAATTCACACTGGAATAA
>NC_137212.1:4222899-4262899 GCF_949987685.1 Ammodytes marinus
GAAAAATAAAAAATAAAACCACATAAAACATTTAAATACTAATTAAGGATTTTTTTTTTTTTTTTGGATTAATGAATTCAATGCATTTTCATACTTTTTAAGGATCCGTAGGAGACAGTGTGTGGTACCTGGCATGATGAGTGCATTGGTGTTGGCCTGAATGGGTCCTCGGTCGTTCAGCCAGCTCAGGGTGGGAGGAGGGAAACCAGTCGCCTCACAGGAGAGGGACACAAAGTTGTTCACCACCACACTCACTGTCTCTGGACTCTGGCCGATAATGGAAGGAGGCACTGGAAGAAAATAAACATAGAAGCTTTTAGAATAAAAAACTGTATTTTGGTATTTAATGTAGGTACTTATAAATATATATGTATATATACATTTTATTACCAAAACTTTGTATTAGTTTTTCAGATATTTACCCAAAAAATTTAATCCTACGATGTAGCACATTCAGCACCTACCTTCAGAAATCAAGGCATCATATAATTTATTTTTCTCTACGTCTGTACTTCTTTTTACTGTATGTTAACTTACTACAACTTAAATGAGAAAAGGACGTATTTGATGAACTATTTAATTTATGTGTTTTGGGTTATGCATCGTTTATGATTATACTGTATCCTAGAGTACATACATTAATTTGTCATTCTTAGTTGCTAATGGAATTAATTACTATTATCTCCATGACAGCAGATGTAAATATATCTTAGTTATCTTCAGTTAATCTTTTCACAAATTCTCACCGAGACTCACCGTGAACGTTAAGATTGAAGGATTTTTCTGCGCTTCCCGCCACATTGTCGGCCACACACACATAGCGCCCTGTGTCCGACACCTGAGCATTCAGCACCTGATGTTTGGGGAAGAGGGAGAAATACAGCATACAGTAAGAAAACAGATCAGTGCAGTTCAGTTTATTTTGTCATTGTTACAGAATAACAACAAAATATTGTTAAAGCAAACCACAGACAGGCTAATACATCTACGGAAATAACTTAAATCTTCATCTCCAAATTACTTAATGAAAATGCTCTAAATGACAATATTATTATTCTGAATTTCATGGCCTTTGGACTATTTCTATTTGTTACAGACACTAACCATAAAGGGTATGAATTATTAAACTAATTATTATGTTGGGCGCTCCGGTGGCGTAGTGGATAAAGCTCGTAACATATTGGCTCCGGCCTTCGTTGCAGTGGTCGCATTTCAAATCCGACCCCATTTCAACTCTGTACTATCTAATAAAGCTTGAAAATGCCAAAAAAAATTGTTTAGCCCATGTTACCTGAAGTGTTCGTCCAATGGAGATGATTCTATGCGGCCCGTCGGAGCTGACCCGCTGGCTGTCCTTAAACCAGGTGATCTTTGGGGCAGGACTGCCTTCCACCTGACACTCCAGCTGGGTCGTTTTGTTCACTAACACCGTCACCTCATCGGGCAAATCGCTGTCAGTTCCCCGGATGATCGGGGGCACTTTTTGAAGGACAGAAAATACACAATTAGAAACTGTTTTTATTTTATTCTTTTTACTAATAAGTGATGTGGTCAATGACAAAACAGGTTGGAGAGACATGACAAAAGCAGTATTGTGGGGAACATGGCTCTACCTGTGAACACATTTGAGATATCAAAAAAACAGGGGGAAAAAGAAAAGACAAAAATAAGCAGGAATTCATGGCATATTGTCACATTGTACTGTATGTTGAGGGTGTTGAAAGGCAGTGTGTGTGTGTGTTTTTTTGTGTGTGTGTGTGTGTGTGTGTGTGTTTTTGAGTGTATGTGTGTGTGTGTGTGTGTGTGTGTGTGTGTGTGTGTGTGTGTGTGTGTCTGTCTGTCTGTCTGTCTGTGTGTGTGTGTGTCTGTGTCTCTGTGTGTGTCATATTCCAAGACCAGACACTCATACTGTACATTTAAGAAAAGGTGTTTTTACTCACATAATACTCTAACGTCATACTGTATGGAGTCTTCTCCTGCTTCGTTGACGGCCACACACGTGTACCTGCCGGAGTCATCGGCCTGGGATCTGGGAATCTGGAGCACCCGTCCACCTGAAAACAATACACATTAGTAATAGATGGTAGGATGGACTAGAGTGAAGAGGCACCGACCAGTAACCATGGGGTCTCTGGTTCCTCCTCCCAGTAACCATGAGGTCTCAAGTTCCTCACAGTCAGCATGAGGTCTCTGGTTCCTTCCAGTAACCATGAGGTCTCTGGTTGGATCCCCGGCACCGGACAGGAGGGTGTTAGTTGTAAAACTAGTGGTGGCTGGTATTACATCTACGGTTGCCTACCATCTATACCATTGTGTCCTTGAGTAAGACACCTAACCCTAAACTGCTCCAGGGGCGCTGTACTATGGCTGACCCTGTGCTCTGACCCTCTCCGAAGTGTAATAACTTGAGAGGGGATATATAGTACTAAAAGACAAGTTTCAATGTGCCTTGTGTAAATTGACTTATAAAGATAACTTAACTCATTCCATGTATTTTCTCTCTCTCTCTCGCTATCTCTCTCTTTCTCTCTCTCTCTCTCTTTCCATTTTCTTTACTTCATCTCACCTGGCAAGATCAGAACTTTGTCGTTGGAGGTTAGCACTGTTCCGTCTTTGTACCAGGTGAGAGTGGGAGGGGGCACAGCATTGGTCTCACAGTACAGAGAGATTGGGTTATTGAGTATAACATCCCGGACGTCCCCCGTAGAGCCTGGGTTAGACGAGGTGTCACCAAAGCCATCTCCACGCCGGTTGAAATTTGGTGGAACTGTATAGAAGAGAGAAAGAAAAAAAATGGAAAAGTGTTTTAAAGCGATTTGAGAATTTAGGGAGATTTTATTTTGAGATGTGATTGGAAAACAAAACCAAGGCGGTGACTCATTAATCTACAATAAATACATAAATAAATAACTATAAAAGTCATAATTTTTACAAGGGAAAAGCCGAAAATATGATGAGATTTTTTCAAGAAGTTTGAGTTATTTTAGAGTAGATATTTCAGAAGTTTTTTTCCCCCCTGCATTAAAGTAAGGAACGTGGAGCATCTTGTGAATTATAGCCTACTTCTTTCAGTAAATAAGAAAATGCTTAATCATTTGGTAAATCAGCACAAGGTAAACATAAATTGCTATTGACGGAAATCTGGAGAAATGGCTCGTAGAACAAGGTATCCCTCTACGCAGATGATATGCTTCTAAACCTGCACGGCCCTGTATTAAGCCTTTCAAGATATTTTTATCTTTCTAATGAATTCGGCAAAATATCAGTTTACCAAATGTACTTATACATTTCTATTTACTGTGTGTGGCACAGCCCAACACCTGAGACAAACAGTGGGTGACAAGGGCACTGCCATTAGATAGGTTCGATTAGTTTACCGGTAATATGTTTTCCTACATTCTTTCCTTCTCTCTTCTTCCCTTATACTCTATCACATTAATCTCAAAGGATGTTGACAGTAAATTTAATAGTTTTATTTTAAAAGCACAAATTATGTTTGCAGTGAAATGAGCGATTGTCACCATGCAGTTTTAGTAATACAATAAAACAATTTAAAAAACAACACATTACGGTGCAACAATATTCTTGGAGCCCAATACAATTCACAAATAGACTCAGCACAGCACATCACCCAGTTCACCTTGTATATTTACATCAAAGTCCTTCTCATCCTCTCCGGCTATGTTGGTGGCTACGCAGGTGTAGCGCCCAGTGTCTGACACCTGAGCGTGTTTGATCTGAACAATACGACCGTTGGCTGTTATGGACACATGCTCGTCTGCCCGCAGGACCTAAAGGGGGAAAAAAGTGCATTAATAAGAGTAGCTTTAGAGTTTTTTTTATTTTTTTATTAAATACAAAATTAAAAAATTAAACCAAATAAAAATAATAATACAAAAACCATGTCCAAGTGTCCCTGGGAAAGACACTGAACCCCACATTGCTCCCGATGGTTCAGAGAGCGCTTTGCTTGGCAGCTACGGCCATCGGTGTATGATTGTGTGTTTGAATGGGTGAATGTGTTAAGAATTGTAAAGCGCTTTGGGGCTGAGAAAATCGGCTAAAAAGCGCTATACAACCATTTTAGTCCATTTACCACTTAATTCCAAAAAATATATAAAATGTACCTGTCCGTCCTTGTACCACTGCAGTGCGGGGGTGGGATAGGCCTGAGCTGCACACTCCAGGGTCAGGGTGCTGTTGACTTTGATCTTCACCTCTTTGGGGGCCAGCCCTTCTCCTGGGATGTCATTCTTATTGATCTGAGGAGGAACTACAGGCCAGAAAATGTTTTAATTTTTTTATTTATTTTTGATGATGGTCTCATTTGCTGTTACACGTAATGTATGTTCATCAAAGGGAAATGACAGGGTTTCATAAACACTAAAAAAATGTTTTGTGTTTAAATAATTTGTTATCCCTTTTCATTTATGTATAGGCCTATATGTATGAATAAAACTTTTTCTTCTCCTTAATTTTTATTTATCTTCTTTATTTTTCTTTATTTTATTTTATTTTTTTCACACAAAAAAAATGCGTAGGATTCTGTATATGTGAACAATAACAGTAAGATGATGACCTATTTTTTGCTCCTATAATAAAGTATAACAATTTTTATAATTCTTTTTTTAATAACATACAAAAACAGAATGATTATTATGAATTAATATTACATTGCATTAGGCTATGCTAGACCAGGGTTTTGCTATATGTACAGTAAAGCTTTTATCCTTTATTATTATTTCAAAGATGCAGGAATCTCACCATGAACCTTGACCTCATAGTGTTTGAGTGTCTCCCCGGCTTCGTTAGTAGCTACACAGGTATATCTCCCAGCATCCTCCTCTTTGGCATTGAGAATCTGCAGGGTCCGCCCGCCTGTGAAAAACATGGGTGATGATGAATTACACAATATATTATATGAAAGCAAACTTTATTTAAACAACACTTTCAGTACGTAAAACGGTAGACCAAAAGCAATTTAAATTATAAAAAGAAGGAAAAAATAAACAAGCCTTAACATCCCCTCCTAAACACATACACACACACACACACACACACACACACACACACACACACACACACACAAACAGAGCAATACGAATATACATATTCTGTCCTACTCTGTACTACTGTAATGTGAACGTGGACTGTGGTCAAACCTGGCATTAAAAAAGAAGAAGGAAAAATAAAAACACACACACACACACACACATACACACACACGAGTATATATTCCTTGGTCAAACCTGGCAGCACCCTGACGTTGCGGCCGGACTCAAAGGTAGCTCCGTCCTTCAGCCATGTGATGAGGGCGGGCGGGTAGGACTGCACCTCACACAGCAGAGAGGTTGGGCTGCTCAGAGTCACTGTTACCTCCTCTGCTGAGCCGTCAGGGCCTGAGCCGGCTATGGTGGGAGACACTGCACAAAGAAAAATGGAATTAAGCACAAAGCAATCAAATCTACAACATGAGTTTAGTATTCAGAAATGTTTTACTGTAATTAACATTTTTTATCTTTATCATATTCTTCTAGGGTTGCTGAAATTTCCCGAAATGGCCCCTTTTCAAATCCCGGGATTTCAGAGCTCCTCACGGGATTTCCCGGGATTTCCCGTTGAAACCATTATTGCCCTTTAATACTACTTTAATGGGACTAAATCAATGCAAATAGATAAATAAATGCAGCAGAACAATGCTATATTACATCACGTTTTATTTCTACTTAAATAACATGAAGAAAAGCCATTCAAATTAGGCAAAATATTTTCCAGAAGATATTGAAAACGGTGTTTTTATGAAGAAAATACGAAAACAATTTCACAGAGGTTCAATATCAAAACATGGCCAAAAAACGGTGTTTGGCGAACAAATGTATTTCAAACAATCTATTTTTATTTCTATGAACGAAATCAGTTTAAATTGAATATTTTCCATAGGCAAATAACAAAAAATGCACTACCGATTGCTCTTAACGTGTGAAATAAGACATGACAGAACTAACAGCCTATTCAAACTGACACGCTAAGCAAGATTACTTTCCAGCTTTCCTTTCTTTTATTTTCATGAAGTGTGACTTCAAGAGACACTGCTCAGCCTGTTTCTGAGCTTTGTCACGAACTGACCGCACACCGAGAACGCTCTTTCTTCCACGGACGTCGGCTGTATGGTGGAAAGTGCAGAGTAGAGCTGCTGCAGGTGTTTGGGTCGCTCTTTGGTTGCCTCGAAGAGCGCAAACTCGTTTGAAATTATTTTGTGGAGGTCATTCCCATACCTCTGGTCTGGCTCGGGACATTGCATGCAGTCATTAGCCTCGTTCGACTTGGAGCCGTCTTGCTCAGACCTGCGCAACTATGAAGCCCGTCTTGCTGAGCGCACAACAAAAATGCTGTGCGCTCAGCAAGCCGAACGTCATAATTGCGCAGGTCTGAGCAAGACGGCGACATCTCTAACGAGGCTAATGACTGCCTGCTGCAGATGTGTAGTAAGGCTCTGGGTCATCGTCTGCTCGCTTGGCTCTGGCTGACACGCATATTCTTGGGTATCATCAGACTCTTCCTCGGACACAGCACTTTCAGTATTGTAGAGGCGCTGGTATTTCGTATGCCTGCCTGTCTAAATAATATTTAAAAATATATCCCCCCTCAAAAAAAACTAAAAAAAAAAAAAAAACGGGAGGACGGGTCCCGCGGCCAATTTCCGGTACTCCCGGACTGACTCATTTCACGGGAATCCCGAAATCCCGGGACCCGTCCAGCAACCCTATATTCTTCTGCATTTTATTGGCCCTTTTGCACCGTGGGTCTGAGATAAACTGAGCCAGCTATGGTGGGAGAAACTGGACAAAGAAAAATGGAAATATATATTTTTAACCTTTATTTATACAGATAAATCCTATTGAAAGCAGAGACTCTTTTTCAAGGGAGACCTGTTCCAATTGCCACGTTACCGTTCATACACCGATAGCTGGCATCTTTTGTATTACATTTTTTTCAGAAATTTTTGAGCAACAATGCTAATTTGTCAATATCTACTGTAACTCCTTATGTCTACACTTGCCTCTCTTTAAAAAAAACTAAAAATATAGATTTTGGATAAAACCAGATATAAAATCTTTGCAATGAACAAAGTGATGTGTTTTTTTACCCAGCACGTTGAGGTTGAAGTGGCGGGTTCGATCCCCTGCGAGGTTAGAGGCCAGGCAGCTGTAGCGGCCGGTGTCCGACACCTGAGCTCCGGAGATCTGAAGGAAACGACCGTGAGATGAAACCTGGTGCCGTGTGTCAGGCACCAACAGCTGGCCGTCCTTCAGCCATTTAATATCCGGCACCGGGTTACCTGGAAGTTTTTATTTAAAAAAAAAAAGTTAACTTTTATGTATACAGTTAAATCCCATTGAGACCGGAGACTCTTTTGCAAGGGAGACCTGTTCCCATTCCCACGTTACCATTAACACACACATTCATACACCGATAGCAGGCTAACTATTTGGAGCAATATAAGGTTGAGATACTTCAGGGACACTTCGACATGTGGTGGGGAGAGGGGGGGATTGACCGCCACCGCCCCCTACCCACTTCACCACAGTGACGATATACAGAGAATATGTGTGTGTGATTTATAATAATAATAATAATAATAATAATAATAATAATAACTTTATTTATAAAGCACTTTTAAAAATGCACATTTCAGAGATCTTAAAAAAAAGCAGCAGAAATAAAACAAAATCAGTCGTAAGTCATTCTACAAAAAAGAAAAAACATTTGCTTACCTGAGGCCTGACAGGTGAGAGTGATGTTGTGTTTCTCCTTGACTTTAGTGTCCACCACAGATCCTCCGTCCACGATGCTCGGAGGAACTGTTGAAGTAAAACTTAAAATCAATAACATGGATCTCACTGGCTTCCCATTCTGTAAAACGTGGTTTACTCCCATCCTGACCAAGACATTTAGATGGTATTATTTTGTTAAACTTTTAATTTATGAAAAATGTTCTTCCTATTAACTAAAGTGCTTTCACTTTTGACCCAACACAGACTTTAAAATAGTATTTGGTCGGTCTGAGTTTACGGTCTACAGAGCCTAAGCTGTGTAGATTTTTTTTTTAGGTGCAAACACAGTACATTCAGGTAAGCGAATCATGAGGAGATTTATTGACATATTGTGACAAAAAGTGATTTTGACAACAGGCTTTCTCCAGAATCAACTGACTCTACCTTTAGTCTTTACAGTGAATTTGATGATTCTAACAAAATGCCAAAGTGCAGTTGTGGCTTCTACCATAGTTTACCAATGAATGGAACCTGGAACCCTGTAAAGCACTTTGAGTGTGATTAAAAGCGCTATATAAATCCGATCCATTATTATTATTATTAAAAAACTTAGAATACAAGATGTTTATTATATGTTATATTACCAAGGATGTCAAGGTCGAAGTTCTTGCGTTCCTCTCCGGCGCTGTTGGAGACGATACAGGTGTATCTCCCAGCATCCTCCACTGCGGCGTGCATCAGACGCAGGCTGCGGCCCCCTGGACGGCAAGGGAAAATGGATATTGTTATTATACTGTTATTTTATTGTATATTTTATATAAAATGTATTTTTTTTAAGACTTTTTTTTTTGTGGCATTTTTTTCTTTATCAGAGATATTTTGGAGAAACAGAGTTGAGGTGGGGAAAGGAGGGGAGGACTATATAGCCTATTTAACTTAAAGACCCACTTCACCGGTTTAAATATGAAGGTGTATTGAACTCTGAGATCCTATGTAGTATAAATGTGCTATTTTTTTTTAAAATCGGTTCATCCTAGCCTGAGAAAAGGCAGAAAGAGTGTTTTATGGTCTCACTGTCTAACCCACATTCTACCCCAAAATGTAGGGTTAGGATTAACAGGACAGCTGGGCCAAGGGAAGACTGAGGAAAGACTGAGGGAAGAAAAACCTCATTCATTATATAATAATAGCGATTTTATAATGATAGAACTCCGGTTCCGTATGGGTGAAGTATTCCTTTAATTACTCCTTCATAGGTTACAAACTAATTTCCAAAAAGTTTAAGCAAGGACTTGAAAGTGTCAGCGGTCCGGGGAAGTTCCTATGTGAAATGGTTACAGGAGCAATCAGTGCAAAGGGCTCTGTCAACTCTGAAGATCAAACCAGGCCACATTCTGACCATCCATCTATTGTCATCATGGAATGTTTTCAGAGGCTAAAGTCAGCCATGAACCTGACATTGTATCCCATTAAAGGAAAACACCCCGGAGGATGTCTAATGTCTAAATAACATTTCTTCGGCCATCTTTGAAAAATGGGATCAATTATCAGAAATAATTCAGACTCAGAGTCTCACAGCTGTTAAAACATTTCCAAAGCCAGCTGGTTTGATGAGACACAAGACAAAATGGCGTACATCTTTAAAAACTACTTTTTTTTTCAACAGGGCTCATGAGAACCTCCTGAGAAAACAGGGACAAACATTGAGACTGTGTGAATACCGCACTATGAACCTACTATCCGAATGTGCAGTATGTCACTTGGATAACTGATATGTTGACTGTATTTCAGTCATCTCGACGCAAGCCTCCCCCTTTGACTACATGTTGACATGGAATTCATTACCAATTTTTCAATTTCAGAAAGTGATAAAATACTTTTTACATAAAAAGTTAAAATTGAGCGTCCACCCCCCTTGAGGCTCAGTCCTCTTTACAGCAGGCCCAGGGTAGTTCTCTGCATGTGATTCCCCTCTCTACCCCATTTCAACTCTGTCTCTCTGCCCTATACATAAAGCATTGAAAATTCAAAAAATTTAAAGTTTATTTATTTACACAAGAAATAGTGGAGAACACTAGATTATATACTTTTAATGATCTTGAATATTGGAAATGGACTTTGAGGCGTATCCATTTTTTCTATGATTAAATAGATTCCTTTTGGGGTGTGCTGCTGGGGATCTTAATACACTAACTAAACCAGCTAGCCACAAGAGTATCATCGCATTTTAATGAAAGTTATCTAAAACATTGACATTTGCCCTTATCCTGAACTCAAAAGTTGTACCTTAAGTCAAAAACCAAATGGAAGTGCTTGGCAGAAAAAGCGTGGTACTACTAGCTCTGCATAAGCGTTTTAGTAAGTATGCTGCTATCCCTTCAGGGGCCGGGGATTAATTTGGAAGCACCTCATTCATCTTCTTAAATGTTTTAAAAACCCAATTCAAATCAATTGCTCCCGTTTGTATTTCCCCTCACAAATCTCTCTGTCTGTTGCGCTTGGCCCCAGCTCGGATGATCCTATTACATGTTATTACTGGTGATGTATCGCAACTGCTTGGCCTTTCGAACTCAGTTAGTCTTTTGGAAAGTCATTTATATTCTCTGTGCTTCACTGTCTTTGAGCCTGTTCCTTTCATGAATGGGACACTGTACTAAGCACCAAATATCTGGAACAAACTCCCAGATTATTTAAATGTTTTATTTCTCGTGCGCTGTTCTAATGTGTATTCTATACTTGATGAATTTTAATCTTGCCCCTGTAAAGCACTTTGATTGGCCTTGTGTCTGAATTGTGCTAAAGAAATATACTTGCCTTGCCTTATTTTTTTTATGGATCTTTGAACATGTCTGGCACACAAAACAAGAAAAATATTTTTTTCAGAAGTTCTACACTGTTACTGTTGAGTAACTCTTCAGCTCTGGATATTCCGTCCCATCCGCTTCCATTGTAAAAATCTCATAAGATGATTTTTTTTTTACATGCCTTCAAACAAGGCTGCATAATTTGAATATTATAAATGTGATTTGAAAGTTGTATGACACAATGAATGTATGAAAGTTGGTGAACACTTTGAATGTTGAACGAAGTTTATAGGATGAAGTATGAATGAGTGGTAAAGGTTTGAAGTTGTGTCAAAAAATAAATGAAGAGGGGGGCTCGTGGTGTAGTGGTAAAAGCGTCCCACCCATAGAGGCTCAGTCCTCTTCACAGCAGACCCTTGTTAGAATGCAGCCCGGGTCGTTCTCTGCATGTCATTCCCCTCTCTGCCCCATTTCAACTCTCTCTCCAAACTGTCTAATAAAACATAAAAAAAGCCCAAAAATAATCTTTAAATAAAATAAAATAAAGCAAAACTAGACCAGAACTTACCCGAGAGGACGCGCACAGAGCTAGAAGCCTTGATTGGTTGTCCGTCCTTCATCCAGGTGATGGCAGGCAGAGGGATCCCAGAGGCCTCGCAGCTCAGAGCAACAGGGTTCTTCACCACAACACTCACATTCTCTGGAACCGTCACCTGGCCGATTATACTGGGAGGGACTGAGAGATGAAAGAAAGGGATAGAAAGAATATTTTAGATGTTGAGATGGATGGCAGCTCTCCCCTCAAAAATTAAGAAATTGGTGATTGAAACAAAAATTATTAAAGAAAAAAACAGAAAAAAATTATGTACTTATAGTCAGTAGTTATTGTGTCTCTTTAACATTTACCTGGCCGATTATAGGAGGGACTGAGGCAGAGGGGAGAGATGCTTTTTTTTGTGTATTTTATATACTTTATAGACACATTTTATCTAAAATTCTACATTAAGCGTACAATGGAACATATAGTATATGTATTTGTTTTGTAAAAAAAATTCTGCTAGCCCCCTCTTCAACAACAGTACAGTTTGCATAATGACCCCATACAACCCCACACAACACTGAATTACCCCTTTTAAATTGAGCTGATTCATACCATGTACGCTGATGTCATACTTGCTGTCGGCCTGTCCCGCCACATTAACAGCGATGCAGGTGTAGCGTCCCGTGTCGGACACCTGTGAGGAGAAAACAGAGATCTTAGGGCTCTATTGATCAAGCAGATTATTTAATCAAACAATAGAGGCTTCATGTTCCTGGGTCCTTATAAATGAAGGTCCATCCCTGACCCCAGTAGCACATGTGCTATCAGGGTCAACAATGGCAAAGATCAGGAAGCAAGTCACATACTTTATACTTTTACAACAATGCGCTTCAGTTCATCATAAACAACAATGTTTCGATTGGCCAGTCATGTGAGGGGGGAGGGGGGAAGCTCTGATACAGCCTAATCAACACAGCAGGGGTATAAGGTCTGAGTATAAGACAATAGAAAAGTGTAACCAGTCTGAGAGGTCGTGGAATAAGCATTTGAGGAATGTAACATTTCAGTCAGAAGACATACAAGAGAAATACAATATTCTATATCTCTCATCACACACCTTGGCGTCTTTAAGCTGCAACAGTCGGCCTTCGTTCAGCACCTTGGCCCCGTGCTGGCCTGTGATTGGCCGGCCGTCTTTCAGCCATGTGACGGCCGGTCGGGGCACGCCCTCCGCAGCACACTGGAGAGTGACGTCACCGCCTCTCGTCACGGCAACGTCATCTCCGTCTCCGCCCTCAGTGCGTTTGATGGACGGGCGGACTGAAGGGAGAAAATCAAATCAAATCAAATCAGTTACATTTGTATAGCAGCCCGTCATCACAAATAGAAATTTGCCTCAGTGGACTTTACATCCCATACAGTTTGACACCCTGCCCTTAGACCCTTAGCTCGGCTGAGAAAAAACTCCCAGTAAAAAACCCTTTATCGGGATTAAAGCAAAGTAAAAGCAGAAAAAGCATGTGAGTTGGTGCACCTGATAAAAAAAAAGATTTTTAAACACAAGTTTTATACTTCATGTAATAAAGGGTTATTGTAATTCTTGTTTATTCTTATTTATTTTGTTCAGATGTTTTTTTTTTTTTTTTTTTTTTTTTTAACCTTTATTTATACAGGTAAATCCCATTGAGACCGACGACTCTTTTACAAGGGAGACCTGTTTTCCTTTCCCACGTTACCATTCACACACCGATAGCAGGCTAACTATCGACATTCACACCAGATGTATTTGTGCATGTTTGTGTGTTAAGTACTTTTTAACTGAGTGTTTTTAAAAGTGATTTATAAATACAATTTTACTCACTTACTTTCTGTTCTTACTTACTGACTCTGTCAACAGCGAACATCTGCTAAGTAAATATCGCCAATGGTTCTGCATCATTTCACACTGTACGACTTTAAACTATTTGCTGGATATTTTGCGTGTGTAAAACTGTCAATCACAATGTAGATGGATCCAGTTCTGCAGGATGTTTTAGTCATTATGAAAAAGATAACTTCTCCCTTGTCTATTTAAGATGAGACACTGCAAGCAAAAAAATTGTTTTGTCAAGAATTGGTCAATTTTTGACTCCTTGCTTCCAGTTGAAATACATTTAAAAAAAAAATTCAATACTCTGAACCAAAACTCCAAACTTATAAAGCAGTTGCATCAACTAAACTTTCCATTATCATTCCTAGTACTATTATGAAGGTTATTACAGAAGGAGTTGCTAATATGTTGTCTGTTTTGATACAAAAGTAGATTAAAGTAAAAATAGCAGCTGAATCGACATGGCTAATGACAGTTGACGGATATGTCTTGACACACGTACCATAGACCTGCAGGCTGTACTCTTTGGCTGTGGTGCCTGCGGGGCTGGAGGCTGTGCAGGTGTATGAAGCCGTGTCTGTCCGCTCAGCACTGGATATCTGCAGCTGACGACCACCAGACAAAACCCTCAATCTCTGGTCTGACTTCACCTCAGAACCTGGGGCACACAATACACACAGACAGACAGACAGACAGACAGACAGACAGACAGACAGACAGACAGACAGACAGACAGACAGACAGACAGACATTTGGGACACACACAATACATGTTTATCGATTATGGTTAACATTCAAACACTTTAAAAAATAATTTACTGTTTTAGTTGCAGTCAGATAATAGATTATTGTTTTTCATGTTCTTTTGTTTTAATTTGTTATCTATTACACACACACACACACACACACACACACACACACACACACACACACACACACACACACACACACACACTTACCGTCCTTCCTCCAGGTCAGGCTGGGTGGCGGTATGCCACTGGACTCACACACCAGAGTGATGAGACTTCCTTCAATCACATTCATCGGGGAAACCTCCTCAGACCCACGGATACTGGGTGAAACTGCAATAAATAAAATGATTGTAAATATTTTTCATCACATTGCAATTGAACTTTTCTACTGTTTACTTTCTAGTCTATACATACTGTTTTATATTGTACAAAAAATTCCTTTGCACTACTTGGTATTTAGAATTCATCTAATGTAAATATTGTTTAGGTTATGTTTATCTTATTCTACTCTTTATTTTCTATCGTTCCTATTGCACCGTGGGTCAGTGATAAACGCCATTTTGATTCTGATGTATGTCTTGCATTTATCAGAACTGACAATAAAAAACTTTGACTTGACTTGACTTGATATGAAAACACACCATAGGGGGGCGCTCACGTCTCATTCAAACTGCATCCAGGTGCATTTCACTGGGGGGTTAAAAAAGGGTGAGACTAACCAAGCAAAAACACTGCTGAAAATATAAAATGTAAAATGTATAAAAAAAATGTTCCATCAATATATTTATTGTTTTTTCCTTTTTTCAACAAGAAATAAATTTTTTTTTATTTTTATTAAACCCATTCAGAAACTACTTAATAATCACGAAGAATATTCTAATTCTAATTTTTTATTTTTATTTTTTTACATTTATAGGATCATAAGCAATAGAACAAGTAAAACAAATAAATGGTCATTTTTTTTCGTCCATGGGAATGAATGAAAAAACCTAAAATGAGACACCAACCAAAGGTAAAGCGTCTTAATTTAAATATCAAGATAACTCACCCCAGACATTCAGGTTGTAGTTCTTTTCTGTTTTACCAGCAACATTTGTGGCTTCACAGGAATACCGGCCAGAATCCTGCACCTGGGCGCTATCCACCTAATGCCATTAGTCATACATAAACCATAAGATGTGGAAACAATACACTGATGCTGTAAAGGATATTTATTTAAAAGGTGCTACAAGGAAATTTGAAATATTTCTGAAAATATTCCTAAATTTTCCTGTGATGATCATAAATTACATGTAACAGCAAACAAGACCATCAGTGCAAATAATGCTATTTTTATATAGTTTTCCGTAATGTCTTTGCGCTAGAATAAACATAATCTGCAAGTTCCTCTGAACTCGAAAACTAAGTGAAAACTATTAATTCATGAAAATAAAATCATTAAAAAAGAAACCCTGTGTGTACCTTGAGCACGCTCCCGTCAGCAGACACAGTGAGCCCAGGCTTTCTGTAGAGCGGTCGTCCGTCTTTGCGCCAGGCGAGGGTCGGTGGAGGGATGGCGTCGCTCTGACAGTGCAGCTCCACCGGACGTCCCAGCATCACCGTGGCATTCACCTCCTCACCCTTTATGTTGGGCGGCACTGGAGGGAAAATAAAATTCATTAAATTAATGAATAATTTATATTTTCAAACCTTTTTTTTATGCATAATGCCCACAATAATATTTTTTTTCAACCTGGGTGTTGCTTTTATCAAAGTATCTATCTATCTATCTATCTATCTATCTATCTATCTATCTATCTATCTATCTATCTATCTATCTATCTATCTATCTATCTATCTATCTATCTATCTATCTATCTATCTATCTATCTATCTATCTATCTATCTGTCTATCTGTCTATCTGTCTATCTGTCTAACTGTCTGTCTGTCTGTCTGTCTGTCTGTCTGTCTGTCTGTCTGTCTGTCTGTCTGTCTGTCTGTCACTGGTATATACACTGTCCTTCAGGTGCTCTTTTACATGAATTGACCCTGAATGCTAGCCTGTTAGCTAAGCCATTCTAAATGCTCTTACCAAAAAAAAAAAAAAGGAGCCTCACCACATATTACCTCACTGCTAGCAAACAGAATAATTGCTTCCTGAGATGCACTACGTTATTCTCCGCTACGTTGTTAGCATCTGGTGCTAATTCTATCCTGGGCCATGACAGCACCAATAAACCACTCCGGCATTTGTTTGTGGTATTAACAATCACAGTTCCTTCATTTCCAAGAAGTTCATGTAACTATAACTCTGTGGAAAATTGCTAACATGCACTGAGATGTGTAATGGCCCTGGACTGAAAGAATGGCCACAAGAATGTTGTTTGTTTCCCCCCTTTACTGTCATCAGAGTATCTGTCTGTCTGTCTGTCTGTCTGTCTGTCTGTCTGTCTGTCTGTCTGTCTGTCTGTCTGTCTGTCTGTCTCTCCATCCATCCATTTATCTATCTATCTGACAAAAAATGGTTGTTGCTGAAACTGGTTCACTAAAGTCCCAGACTCCCAGCGATTTGGTTGAGAACATTTGTGGGACCAAAGCACGCACACACACACACACACACACACACACACACACACACACACACACACACACACACACACACACACACACACACACACACACACACACATTGGTGCCCGTCCACTATCTGTCTGTACAAACCAGTGTTCATATACAGCTGAGAGCTAGAGCTAAACCTTAATGTAGATTTTTTACCTTTAATTTATACTATTTTGAAAGAAGACACTACATTGCTCAGGACTTGAAAAAACATTGTGTTTGGCCTGCAAGTCTGGCCATCTGCTTCAAGAGGCTATTTGGTTCATGTCAGCTTCTGTTGTTAAAGAGACATTCCCCCACTTAATGGCCTTAATCTGGAACATGTCCTGATGACCAATTTCCCCTGTATTTTTGGCTAGTGGACAGACAGACAGGCAGACAGACAGACAGACAGAAAGACAGGCAGGCAGACAGACAGACAGACAGACAGACAGACAGACAGACAGACAGACAGACAGACAGACAGACAGGCAGACAGACAGAGCCCTAGTCATCAGAGAAGCACACAGAACCAGCTGGCCGGCTCAGACACAGGAAGCTGCTGAAGAATGGTAACAATTAGCACAACAAATCGGCCCCTCTCTCTCTGGACACAAGCGCTTTTTCATCTTTCTGAGGAAACGCACGTCATGGGGATGTTTGTATTCCAGCACATACATATGTTCAAACAGACTGGCACACACACACACACGCACGCAGGCACACACACACACACACACACGCAGGCACACACACACAGACAGAGACACAGAAACAGACACACAGAAACAGACACACACACACACACACACACACACACACACACACACACTTCCCCAATATTTAAACTAATTCTCGTCTCATGTTACATCAGTGGCATGGGCTCTGATTACTCTCTTGTATAACAACCGATGTGCCGTCAAGCTCAGCTCGGTGCCTGAGACTGACAAGGTTTATTCAAATGTTCAACTCAGTAAATTCTTTCTTCCTCTACAAGCACATGTTGCGATCGAGGTCATTAATTTCTATTCATGTTTGGTGCTGGATGTCGTGCTCTCTGTTGAAAGACATTTTACAGTCTTAAGCCACGTCCATTACTCAGTAAAACAAGAAGGGGAAGGAGAGAGAAATACTTTAATGTCAAGTCAGCAGCGCCTGCCTGCCAACAACATGTCTAATGAAGCAACGATTTTACTATTCTAACAATAAAAATTAATTGTCATGTTAGAGCATCCACATATTGCAAAAACTCTTTTCATCAAAGACCAATGCTGCACTTTTTAAGTGACCAAAACGTTGGTTTTAAAACCAAGTGGAGCAGCAACTTCTTTTAATTTTTTATTTTATCGGGCAGGACAACAACTGACAAACGTTCAGTGTCTCTCGTTTGACTATTTATAGGCATATGTTTGAGCAAAAACTAACATTTTGGTTTTATATTATATAAACTAATGACAACATTTCTACAAAATTCCAATAATTTTTTTTGTAATTAAGAGCATTTTCAATAAGGAAAATCCAGACTGGTCTTTAAATTTTTTCCAGAGCTGTATTTGAGATGTATTTATTCTTCATAACTACTCACCATAAACCCTGAGGTCATACTCTCTCTGTTGCTCCCCTCCTGCGTTGACAGCTACACATGTGTAGCGGCCGGTATCACTGACCAGAGCGCTGCTTAGAGACAGAACTCTGCCACCTGACAACACCTAGGAGGGAGGGAGACACCAGATCATACACACAAACACAACAAACCTACCAAATCATACCACTGCTTACTAATATTTAGGCATTTAAAGGTGGAGTCAGTGATTCTGGAGAACACTTGTCATAATCACTAATTTTTTGTTAAAATCAGTGAATATCTCCTCACAATCCGCTACCTGTCCATACTGTATGTGTGTGTGTGTGTGTGTGTGTGTGTGTGTGTGTGTGTGTGTGCGCGCTGAAAAAACAACCTTTTTATTCACAGCCTAGGCTCTGTAAATGTAAAAATATATATACAGTATCTCACAAAAGTGAGTACACCCCTCACATTTCTTCAAATATTTCATTATATCTTTTCATGGGACAACACTGAATAAATGACACTTTGATACAATGTAAAGTAGTCAGTGTACAGCTTATATAACAGTGTAAATTTACTGTCCCCTCAAAATAACTCGACACACAGCCATTAATGTCTAAACTGCCGGTTACAAAAGTGAGTACACCCCTGAGTTAAAATGTCCAAATTGGGCCCAAAGAGTCAATATTTTGTGTGGCCACCATTATTTTCCAGCACTACCTTAACCCTCTTGGGCATGGAGTTCACCAGAGCTTCACAGGTTGCCACTGGAATCCTCTTCCCCTCATTCATGACAGCATCACAGAGCTGGTGGATACTGGAGACCTTGCGCTCCTCCATCTCCTGTTTTAATAAGCCCCAAAGATGCTCAATACGGTTTAGGTCTGGAGACATGCTTGGCCAGTCCATAACCTTTACCCTCAGCTTCTTTAGCAAGCCAGTGGTCGTTAGGAGGTGTGTTTGGGGTCGTTATCATGTTGCAGTACTGCCCTGCAGCCCAGTTTACGAAGGGAGGGGATCATGTTCTGCTTCAGTATGGCACAGTACATGTTGGTATTCAATGAACTGTAGATCCCCAGTGCTGGCAGCACTCATGCAGCCCCAGACCATGACACTCCAACCACCATGCTTGACTATAGGCAATACACACTTGTCTTTGTACTCCTCACCTGGTTGCTACCACACACTCTTAACACCATCTGAACCAAATAAGTTTATCTTGGTCTCATCAGACCACAGGACATGGTTGCAGTGATCCATGTCCGTAGTCTGCTTGTCTTCAGCAAACTTTTTGTGGGCTTTATTTTGCATCATCTTTAGAATAGGCTTCCTTCTGGGACGACAGCCATGCAGACCAGTATGATGCAGAGTGCGGCGTATGGTCTGAGCACTGACAGGTTGACCCCCCACCCCTTCAAGCCCTGCAGCAATGCTGGCAGCACTCATACGTCAATTTTCCAAAGCCAACCTCTTGGTATGACGCTGAAAACGTGCACTCAACCTTCTTAAACTGGGCTGCAGGGCAGTATTGCAACATGATAACGACCCCAAACACACCTCCAAGACAACCAGTGGCTTGCTAAAGAAGCTGAGGGTAAAGGTTATGGACTGGCCAAGCATGTCCCCAGACCTAAACCCTATTGAGCATCTTTGGGGCTTCATAAAACGGGAGATGGAGGAGCGCAAGGTCTCTAATATCGACCAGCTCCGTGATGTTGTCATGAATGAGTGGAAGAGGATTCCAGTGGGAACCTGTGAAGCTCTGGTGAACTCCATGCCCAAGAGGGTTAAGGTAGTGCTGGAAAATAATGGTGGCCACACAAAATATTGACACTTTGGGCCCAATTTGGAAATTTTTTCTTAGGGGTGTACTCACTTTTGTTGCCTTCAGTTTAGACATTAATGGCTGTGTGTCGAGTTATTTTGAGGTGACAGTAAATTTACACTATTATTCAAGCTGTACACTGACTACTTTACATTATATCAAAGTGTAATTTCTTCAGTGTTTTCCCATGGAAAGATATAATGAAATATTTGAAGAAATATGAGGGGTGTACTCACTTTTGTGAGATACTGTATGTGTAATTCAGCGCACACTCAGTACAGACTGGAAGTGGATCGGGGGGAGATATGATGAGATATACAGTATGAGGAGATACTGATTTGAACAAGCCTTCTACAGAAATGCTGACTCCACCTTTACAGTAAATGTTTATGTAAAATCAAGATATTTTTAGATATAAAAATGTATGAAACTTTGAGCTTCATAACAAAAAAACTATATCATGATATAAATATAAATTTGTTATATGGTTAGTGGTTGGCCCGTCTTTCCTGTCTAGGCCATCCTTCCATCCCAAACCATGTACTGATTGACTAGTACCTGTATGCCATGTGATACACTCGTCACGGGGCTGCCGTCTTTGAGCCATGTGAGGCTGGGCGGAGGAACACCGGTGGCCTCACACTCTAACCGCGCCGCTTCGTTCACCACCACCGTGACCATCCCACCGCGACTGGAGATGACAGGGGGCACTGCAAAGAGATAGGACGGCAAATGGTCCAGTATTATTACAAAAATGCATGGCAAATGGACTCCACTTATTCAGCACTTTCCCCTGGTTTTTCACAGACCCAAAGCGCTTTACATTGTTTTGTACACATTCACACATTCATACACCGATAGCAGCAGCAGTGACCATAGCTTCTTGTCCTTGAAGGCCACCGTAGCTTCTGTAAATTCTCCGGTAGCAACAACGCATTGCAAACCAGATTTTTCACCACTAGATGATGCCAAAATACTCCCTTTGTTACACACTGCACCTTTAATGTATGTAAGTCAACTCACCGTACACCTGCAGCCCGTGTGATATCTCAGCGACTCCGGCCAGGTTGACGGCTACACATTTGTAGATGCCGGTGTCTGACAGTTGAGCTCGTTCTATCTCCAGCACTTGCCCGCGCTTCAGCATCGTCACCCCAGCAGCACTGGTCAGAGGGCGGCCGTCTTTGTACCACGTGATGGCTGGAGCAAATTAGGTTAGTCAGAGGAGGGCTTTAAGCAAAAATGCATGAAAAAAGTTACAATTAAAAGACAATGGTAAATTAAATAAATCCAATTATCGTATAGATAAAGATGGCCTCGCTTGGGACAACATTTTTTTTGTATGGATGCAGAATAGCCAAAAATCTTAAAATTCAGTGCAGTGCTCTCCTAAATTGTTGAATAATTAAAAAATAAAAGTAACTGGGATGCCCCGGTGGTGTAGTGGATAGAGGGCGTACCATATTGGCTCCAGCTTTTGTTTCAGTGGTCGCGGGTTCAAATCCGACCCGTGGACCTCTACTGCAGGTCACCCCCTCTCTCTCTGTCTCCCCAAAAAAATATGCCAAAAAATTATCTTTAAAAAAAAATATAGCCTATAAATAAAAGTAACTGACAAACAAGATCTCCTTTCTATTGCTCAGGACAATGGATAAAGAATTAATAAATAAATTCCAATACTGTATATGTTCACATGTGAGATGATGTCATGTATATCAGATGGTCTTATCTGTACTGAGCTGACTGCAGGGAGTCATCTGAGATCAATTTTCCGCTGTTGCACTAATGGCTAAAGATAAGGAAAAGCCGCAGTGTAGTGGGAGAAACTACGCCCCGGAGCCTAGTACACTCTCAGAAAAGAAAGCACATTATTGGACCTATAAGGGTATTGCATGTCCCTGGGCCAGTACCCTTGAAAGTTGGACCTGTGTACCCTTGTTGTTGTGTACTTATTTTTCTGTCATTTCCACAAATCTAGCTACTGTTTGTTACTATTTGAGACAAAAATGAGACTGACATTCCGTTCGGGCGACGCTCGCCAGACGTTCGCGAGACATAAATGCAAGCTCCTGGCAAATGTAGGCAAGGACATTCGCAAACGTGTCGTAAGTACACACTCAGTGAGACTGCAAGTGAAAATTGTCGCAAATTTGCATATTTTTTCACAATTTTGTGTCTCCAACGTGTCGCAAAGTGTCGCAGCCCAGTGAGATAGGGGCTTTAGAACTTTTGGGGCACAGCAATGCACTGCTACCGTACCCCTATTTCTGACAGTGTATGTGAGGGGGGGATGTTTGTCAGGTAGTGGGCTGCAGTAAGTGTGTTTATGTGTGTGTGTCTGTCTGTGTGTGTGTGTGTGTGTGTGCGTGCGTGAGCCCCATCTTACCAGGTAGCGGGCTGCCTGTGGCCTTGCATTCGAGCTCAGTGGGGAAGCCGGACAGGATGGTCTGGTTGACGAGGCCTCCAGTGCTGGGGAAACTGGGCGGCTCTACAGGATTACACACAACCACAACAATGTATCAGATCATTTCTCTCCTGTTTCCGCCTAGTCCCTCGACATGGCAGGGAAAGTAGAAGTATATGTATGACAGAAACCAGGAGGCCAGTGTGTGAGAGGGAGTGATGTGTGTGTGTGTGTGTGTGTGTGGGGGGGTGCTGTGTGTATCTGTGTGTGTGCGAGTATCTGTGTGTGAGTATGTGTGTCTGTCTGTCTGTCTGTCTGTCTGTCTGTCTGTCTGTCTGTCTGTCTGTCTGTCTGTGTGTATATCTTTATGTTACCATGGACACTGAGCCGTATGTGCTGTTGAGCCTCCCCAGCTGCGTTGGTCGCCAGGCAGGTGTATTTCCCAGAATCCTCCAGTCTGGCCTCTGTGACCTTTAAGGTTCTGCCGGCCGACTCCAGCTGTGAGACACACACACACACACACACACACACACACACACACACACACACAAAGGGAATTTATCTATCTACTGTATCTATCTATCTATCTATCTATCTATCTATCTATCTATCTATCTATCTATCTATCTATCTATCTATCTATCTATCTATCTATCTATCTATCTATCTATCTATCTATCTATCTATCTATCTATCTATCTATCTATCTATCTAGGATCTATGGAAACAAACATTAATTTCCATACAGGGTTTGCCTAAAGCCTCACTTACTCCAGAGAGGTATGTAAAATTAAAATGGATTAATCTATATTGAGTTAATGATAATAATAATAATAATAATAATAATAATAATAATAATAATAATAATAATAATAATAATAATAATAATAATAATAATAATAATAATAATACATTTTAATTGTATAGATAGATAGATAGATAGATAGATAGATAGATAGATAGATAGATAGCTTTATTGTCATATGCACCGTTACAGCACAATGAAATTTGCCTTTTCAGTACACACCTCTCCAAGAAACATACAAGACAGTGACAATAACATGGGTGGACAGGAGATAGTGTAACTATTGCACTTTATATTGCGGGAATCTCAAAGTAAAAGAAATACAATAAGATCAAAGCCAATGAGAATATTAACAGTTGAGCCAACCTTAATGTGTCCCTGTGTGGTGTCCACGGGCCGGCCGTCTTTGACCCATGTGATGCTGGGAGGAGGGATGCCGCTGGACACACACTCCAGACTGACACTCTTATGCAGAATCACTGAGCGCTCAGCAGGGCCAGAGCTACGGATGGATGGAGGGACTGGAGAGAAGTGAAGAATGGAGGTATGTACGATTATTTTTTGGCATTTTCAAGCTTTATTAGATAGTACAGAGTTGAAATGGGGAGACAGAGGGAGAGAGAGAGGGGGGATGACATGTAGTAAAGGTCCACGGGTCAGACTTGAACGGATGGATGGAGGGACTAGAGAGAGGTGAAGAATGGAGGTAAACTCTTAAAAAAAAGAAAAAATTCTTCCAAATCTTTCAAATTTAAAAAAGGCAGATAGTCTTATTTACCCAAAATGGAAACATCCCGGTGGCTTGCATTTAAAGTTTACATTTCAGTTTAGTTTATTTCGGTAATTTTCAAACTTATAGACGATAGATTCAATCGAGACTTAGATAGACAAAACATTTTACTTTAAGTTATTGCTTTTCTAGAATTTAAAGTGTGCGCGGCCACCAAACTATTCACCATTTTCATTTGTAGTGAGAAAGCGTTTTACTAATAATTTAGATCTGTCTAATGTCTTGGTTGTTGCTGTATGTATGTATGTATGTATGTTAGAAATCAATAAAAAGGGACGCCCATAGCTCAGTTGGTAGGGCGTCCCAACCATTTTTTTTTACCATGGACCACCACATTGAAGTCCCTCTCATGGTCTCCTGCTTCGTTGGTGGCCACACACTGAAACCGCGCCGTGTCTGAGACCTGAGCGCGGGACACCACCAGCCTCCGCCCGCTGGCTCCAATCCTCAGCCCTTCACCCTGTCTGACAGGCTTCCCATCTTTATACCACCTGGAAGAGAGAGAGAGAGAGAGAGAGAGAGAGAGAGAGAGAGAGAGAGAGAGAGAGAGAGAGAGAGAGAGACGGTTTTATAGTGCATATGAACATGTGTCTGTATTGCATGTGTGCTTTTATCTTTTAAAGGTGCAGTCAGCGGTTCTGGAGAATGCTTGTTGTCAAAATCACGTTTCCGTCAAAATCAGTACATATCTGTGTAGGCCTACTGAAAAAAAATCCAGTGTTAATACAAAGCCTAGGCTCTGTAAACTGGCATGTTGCTGGCTACGGTGGGCCCCCCTTTGTTTACATAACCTTTAGTTACATAACCTTTATTTAAGTACCTTTCTTTAAAATAAGATACAACTTTATTAACCCCCATAGGAGACATTTGCTTGTTGCAACAGCCCAGCAGCAGTGGAAGGACAAAGGATAACAATTACAATACAATAAAAATACAAAGTGCTAATGCAAATACCAGCTCACAGAACCTAGGCTGTGTATCACCACCAGCTTTTTTTTCAACACACATACAGTACATACAGTAAGGAGATTTTTTAGATGTTGAAAAAAAAGTGTTTTTGACGTCAAGCATTCTCCAGAATCGCTGACTCCACCTTTAACCCTTATGGCCTGAGACAGAGATCTTACGTGATGGAAGGTGCAGGTGTTCCAGTGGCTTGACACTCCAGCTCCAAAGGGCTGTTGATTATCACCATGCTGTCTGTCACTACATCAGCTCCGTCAATGAAAGGAGGAACTAGGATTGAGGAAAAAAAATATGTTTATGTATATGATGACAAAAACAGCAATGAATGCATAAGTCATTCTAAAAGGTTTAATCACTTGTTCGGATATAGCAAAGGGAGATAGCACCAAGTGTGGTGTCTGTCTGTCTGTCTTTCTGTCTGTCTGTCTGTCTGTCTGTCTGTCTGTCTGTCTGTCTGTCTGTCTGTCTGTCTGTCTGTCTGTCTGTCTGTCTGTCTGTCTGTCTATCTATCTATCTATCTATCTATCTATCTATCTATCTATCTATCTATCTATCTATCTATCTATCTATCTATCTATCTATCTATCTATCTATCTATCTATCAGGCGTGTGAAGCCACAGTAAGAAATGCCAGGTGTCTGTTTCCCCATGTGGTAACACACACACACATGCTGAATATAACAGCTGCCTGAGGTCTGGTTATGTAAGAGTTGTCGTGGCCGAGTGGTTAAGGCGATGGACTAGAAATCCATTGGGGTCTCCCCGCGCAGGTTCGAATCCTGCCGACAACGGCTCAAAGCTTTTCCAGCTGTCGCAAACAAACAATAGAATCAAGATAAAAGGGTGTTGCTCTCTCTCTCTACACAAACACACATCACTCTCTCTCTCTCTCTCTCTCTCTCTCTCTCTCTACACACACACGCACACGCACTCTAGACGCTCCCTATCTACCATGTGACTGCAGAAACGCTGTGTGTAAGCAAAGGCATTATTCAAATGACTCCCTTTACAGTAGTTCCGTGCCCAGAATAAAAAACACTGCCTTTTCCCTCTGGCAGTTATTGATACAGATTGTAAAATAGTTAAAAGTTAGAACTAGACATACATAAAAAAGGCACATTTGAAGTCCCCTTTGGAGTTATATTGAGAGTTTTGTTTTTTCAGGATTTTTCAGTTTCTGCCATGGAATGTTTAAGCCACGTGGAATGTATGTATTACAGAAAGGCTTATGGACCTGGAGCAAGATAAGTCCACACCAAATGTCTTGGCACTCGGTAGCTATAAAACATTGGTGTGCACTGGTAATAACCTTTCTATGATGTCTGTCTGTCTGTCTGTCTGTCTGTCTGTCTGTCTGTCTGTCTGTCTGTCTGTCTGTCTGTCTGTCTGTCTGTCTGTCTGTCTGTTCTCTTTTAAACCTGGCATAGGATGAATCAAAGGTTTAGCTTCTATATATTTTAATGTTGCAAGTTTTTCGTGAGTAGTAGAGAAACACAGGCAAGCCAGAATCCTAGAAAAGCAATATTTCACACAATTTAAATGGTGCACAATTCATGTTGGGGGGGAGGGGGGCATGGCTATTCTTTCAGTATGTAAAGAACTTTGTGCTACATTCTCTGTGTATGAAAAGCTTTGTGGTGTTTTGTGCCCCCAAGGCTTGGCAGGTCCTAACCCTGACCGTTACTTTACCCCGAACCTTAACTAGGCAGCGCTGCTTTGAAGGCTCCATTGGGGGCACAAAACACTAAACTCTGTATAAAACGTGCTATTGAAATAAATTTTGATTTTTTTTTTAAATGTTAGTGTCAGCATAGTATATACGGCTTCACCAATTCAAACATTAATTCCGTTGCTTTAAAACATTTTTTTTACCTAAAACCCTGACGTCGTACTTGACCTCCTTCTCCCCGGCGATGCTGGTTGCCACGCAGACGTAGCGTCCCGAGTCGGACTGCGTTGCCGAGATGATTTCTATCTTGCTGCCTTGCTCAAGGACACGCACGCTCTCCCCATCGCGCACGGGAACACCATCCTTCAGCCACGTGAGGGAGGGGGGAGGGTGGCCGGCCGCCTCACACTCCAGCACTAAAGGTTTACTGAGAACCACTTTCCTCTCCGTAGGACCGTCGTCACCGCCCGAAATGGTAGGAGGCACTGTGTGTGTGTTTGGGGGAAAAAGAGGGTTAAAGCTATAGTGCGTACATTTTTTCATGTACAGTAATGTCAGTTATATTAAAAGCCATCGTCCAAACAAGTTGACACAAAGTTGATAAAGTAAGTCTATCAGCTCCACAACATTTTCTGTGTATTTTTCTCTGTAGGGCAGCGTTTACAAACTGGTGTCACCTCGCCCCTAGACACTGGTGCAGGAGCTCAGAAAAAATCCCAAGAAGAGCCCAAGAAATGTTTCAGTAGTTGATTCTACTGCTAAGAAAAAACCAGGACGTACAGCAGAAGGTATAAAATCCATGCGCCATCACCGAAGGCTAAACCTCATGTGAGACAGTGTTGTTGTAATTACTCAGATCTCCTCATGGCGGCGGATACAGAAGATACGCACTTTAGCTTTAAAGGTTGGAGGACTTTTCTGCTTGACTGATATCTTATTTGCATTTCACACTCAAGGCTTTGTTTAGTAAAATTGCTTTCTGCTTCAGGTCCCTCCCGATCTGTGTTTCATTTTTGTGCCTTTCAAGGATCAAGGATTTTTTTTTATTAAATTGTTTGCCGATTACCCACAGCTGTTTGACATTATTCTGGACGGCTACAAAAGGCCCTCATGCTCGGTGAGTGAAACCAAATGGCTTTAAGCTCAAGATTAGAACAATACTACGCTTCAGAGCTCCACACATATGAGACGGATTGCAGACGCAGGAGACAATAGGACCCTCAAGTTGTAGAAAGTTCCTGAGTTTCACAAATTCCAATTTAGCCTGAAAAGCCCCTTTTACATCACCCCGGGAAAACCAGTAATATTCTGGCTTCTATGGAACGTACTTAGCCTGGTCCTACCAAACCATCATACTTCATTTCATTTGTCAGGGAGAACGGGGTAATGTGAGACACTTTTTTTTTTTTACATTTGCTCCCCTCTAAGCGAGCTAAAATGATTTATCAGTAAAATGTACACATTTCCCATTAATTCAGGGTGTTTCCTAGCAATTGACATTATCAGAATCTATTCAGGACGAAGGGCAGTGAAAATATGATTGTTTTAAAAAAAAGTTGTCTTGTGTCTCACTTTACCCCAGCTTAGGGGTAAAGTGAGAGTCAGGGTTAGGGTTGGACTTACAGTAGCCATTTCATATTTTTAATTTGCTCTTCTATACTTGATGTATTTTAATCTTGATGTATGTTATGCCCCTGCAAAGCACTTTGAATGGCCTTGTGTCTGAATTGTGCTATAGAAATAAACTTGCCTTGCCTTGCCTTGCCTAAACATAAACATATTTCGGCTATAATGTGTCAGCAGGTAGACTTACAGTAGACATCCAGTTCGTAGCTCTTCTCAGCGTTCCCAGCCACACTGTTAACCTTGCACGTGTACTGTCCCGCGTCGGAGGCCTGAGCCCGGGGGATCTTGAGGTAGTGGCCGCGGTCGACGTACTGCGCCTGGCGGTTTGACAAGATGGCCGCCCCGTGTCTGAACCAGGTGATGGTGGGGAGAGGAACGCCGCGCGCCTCACACTCCAGCGTTACCGTGGTGTCCAGGAGAGCCGTCACCCCCGTGGTTAAGTTACCGCCTTTGATGGAGGGGGGCACTACGACAATAGCACAACAAATATAATTATACTGTATACTATATATACACATTTTTTTTTTTGTAGAAAGAGAAGGCTTGGGACTGGAACAATGGCAAAAAAATATAGATATATATTAATCAAAGTATTCTTATAGCACCTTTCATACAAGTCACATGTAGTTTAAAGTGCAAAAATGGATGTGGAGACCAATGCACGCTGGACAATAAAATATGTAAATGTTAAAAGAAAAATAAACTATCACCAATTAAGATAATTATAAAATGGATATATAGGTATAGAATCTGAAATTTGTAATTGAGCTGTATTTCTTCATTTCAGGCACAGAGATTACCAAGTGTTTTTCTTGATTTCAGAAAGTCATAAAAAGTAAACATTTTATTTAATTACACTAAGAAAATCCACTCACCATAGACACTGAGGTTAAAGTCCTTGGTGTTTTTGCCGGCGGTGTTCATGACACTGCACTGGTAGCGGGCCTTGTCCCCCAGACGGGCGCTTTTTATCTTCAAAACCTGACCCCTGTTTGTGACCTCTAGGTTGGGATCACCCAGGAACACCAACCTAAAGAAAAAAAAAGTATTATTATATAGACCTACTTCACCGGTGGAAATATGAAGGTGTATTGAATTCGGAGATCCTATGTAGTATAAATGTGCAAACATTTTAGAAATCGGTTAATTCTAGCCTGAGAAAAGACGGAAAGAGTGTTTTATGGTCTCACTGTCTAACCCTAAATTTTCCCACGTGTGACATCACATATGGTAAAATGTAGGGTTAGGATTAACAGGACAGCTGGGCCAAGTAAAGACTGAGGAAAGACAGAGGGAAGAAAAAAACCTCATTGATTAAATTATAATAGTGATTTTATAATGATAGAACGCCGGTTCCGTATGGGTGAAGTATTCCTTTAATTTATCATTTTTCATTTGTACCATAAAACAGACAGGAAACACCATATTCATAGGAGGCACTTACTTGCGATCCTTGTACCACTGGATTGATGGAAAGGGAACTCCCTCTACTTTGCACTCCAGACTTATCTCTTGTTTGACGATGGCTGAGATGTCCCGGGGCGATTCAGACCCTTCTATGGTGGGTGGGACTGAGGCGGAGAGGGACAGAGAGTCAGTGTACATTACCTCACTCATCAAGAGTCCCATTTGGACCTTTAACAAGCATTTGAATTACAGGGAATGTCAAATTTTTGGTTGTTAATAAAAAAATAATTATTATCAGGGGCTCATCAGTGGGGGTTCAATTAGAGTATATACAAACAAATGTATTCCTTTCCTTTTATGACCCAAACATGTTTGTAGTTTGTAGTATTAATAGTCAATTACACACACAAAAAAAAGAAAAGTAATTGAAGTATTTGAATTACTATGCAAATGTGAGTGTAGTTGAACCACCGGCATCCTACTGCAAACTGTAGGTGATCTAATAGTCTAATTAAACGTAAATCAATACTCCCTTACACTGATATTTTGGCTTCCGTTATGTATACAATTCTTTGAGAATCATGCCGCTGTAAAGCACTTTGAATGGCCTTGTGTCTGAATTGTGCTATAGGAATAAACTTGCCTTGCCTTGTACCCTTGTTTCAATACAATACTGCCCCACGACTCTCACTCACCCAGTATATCCACGTAGAAGTCTTTGTCCGAGCTGCCTGCGATGTTGATGGCTGTACAGCTGTAGGCGCCTGCGTCTGCTGTGGCCGCATTCAGGAGTCTCAGGGTCTTTCCATTGTCTAGAATCTGAACACTGCTGCTGGAAACTATCTGTCAATCAACAAACACAAGTGGAATCAAACACAAATGCAAAAGTAAATACTTAAAGGTGAAGTGAGCGATTTATTTATGTTAATATATGTGTTAAATCGCTCTATATTCATACAGTGATCACTTATATAGTGTGCACGCTTCATAACATTGTTTTCAATGATGGTCACGTTTGCTGTTACAGTTCATGTATGAACATGGAAAATTAACATTTCATAATCATTTAAAAGTTCCTCATAAGAGATTTATATTGTTGCTTAGGGCAACAAAAAAAAATTTCGCAAGCAGGGAATCTGTTGTTTAGCTTGCTCATAATTAGCAGAGTGAAGTAAGCGATCAGATTTCCCCATAATGTGCTTTGCAGGAAAATTGAAAAAGGAACAACCATGGAACAAAAACAAGCCAGCGAACTGCTAACCACCGGGACGTTACAACAAAGTCTGTTCTGGTATCCATTCATCAGAATTATTGTTTCATTATAGCTTTGACAATGCTGCTCTTTGTTACAACACACACACACACACACACACACACACACACACACACACACACACACACACACACACACACACACACACACACTCATTTGGTCTGTACAGTATGATCACTTATAATGATATGAATCCATGAAAGGAAAGGCTGTTATCAATTCTCATCAAGCATGTAAAGTTTTGAGTTCCAATTCTTGTAGAAGATTCACTAGACCACAGTTTAAGTATAGCTAAGTATAGTTAAGCCTATCAGCTCCACAAAACTCTCTCTGTAATTCTCAGTATGGCAGCGTTAACAAACTGGTGTCACTGTCGCCCCCTACCCTACACTGGTGTAAGAGCTCAGAAAAATCCCCAAAAGCGCCCAAACATTTTTAAAGCTATTGATTCTACTGCTATGAAAAAACCCTTAGAGCAGCAGGTATAAAATCCATGCGCGATCTCTGAAGCCTTACCTCATGTAGATGCACCCACATTGTTGTAGTAATTACTCAATATTTCCTCATGGGGGGGCGACAGAAGTTAGGCACTATAGCTTTAATGCTATTCACTTGATATTAGATTGATCAACAGTAAACTCCCTTAGCAGGACACGGGAATTCTCGGCAGAAGCGACAGAAGTTACGCACTGTAGCTTTAATATGTTTTAAACCTACCGGAGTGCCATCCTTGTACCAGGTGATGACAGGTGTGGGACTTCCGATGACATCACACAGCAGGTTGGTCGACTGACTCAGGACCAGTGACACGTTGCCCGGCGATTCACTGTCACGGAATGTAGGGGGCACTGTGGAGGTATCGAAGGTGGTTATTCAGCTTGTGTGTGTGTGTGTGTGTGTGTGTGTGTGTGTGTGTGTGTGTGTGTGTGTGTGTGTGCGTGTGTATGTGTGTGTGAGTGTGTGTGTGTGTGTGTGTGAGAGTGAGTGAGTGAGTGTGTTTGTGTTTGTGTGTGTGTGTGTATGTGTGTGTGTGTGTGTGTGAGTGTGTGTGTGTGAGAGTGAGTGAGTGAGTGTGTTTGTGTTTGTGTGTGTGTGAGTGAGTGAGTGAGTGAGTGAGTGAGTGAGTGAGTGAGTGAGTGAGTGAGTGAGTGAGTGAGTGAGTGACTCACATATTGAGAAAACGTAAGATAGAAGGTCATATTTTAGTGCACTGTTACAGGTAAACCAATATTTGTGATATTAGGCTACATACTAAAAACGTATATGATTTGATTTGATGACAAACCAAATAAAAATGTGGCACGGATATGTGGCAGGGTCTAGACAGCCGTGTGTGTGTATGTGTGTGTGTGTGTGTGTGTGTGTGTGTGTGTGTAAAAGGTCCCTCACCGTTGACTTTGAGCTGGTACTTCCTCTCAGTGGACCCGGCATCGTTGACGGCAGCACAGACGTATTCTCCGTTGTCCAGCGGAGACACAGCGGCCAGGATCAGCAGCGTGCCGTCCTCTAGGATGGACACGCCCGGCTCGCTACCCGTCAGCTTCTGCCCGTTACGCATCCACTGGATCACTGGCTTAGGGAGGCCTGACACAGAGCCAGAAAGACCATAGAAAAAGTTTAAAACTATTCTTTGGAAGTAATATACATGTTGCAGCTTTAAAGGTGCAAAAAAGAAGCGCACCTTAGTAGTGATGTCATGTCACACAAGGACAATTGTGAATGAACTGATTAGCGGAGCGGGTGGGGGTTATAAAGGTACCGTGACAATTGTTTGACTTGTTGATTGTTGATAATATGCGACCCAGTGTCATGCGTAAAAGAGAAAATAAATGAAAACTAAAGAGAGTTCCAGTTTCTGTCATACTTGATCAAATGCAGAGCCGACCCAAGGCATAAGCGAACTAAGCGGTTGTGTGTTTGATATTGACATCATCAACAAACAAGCAATACAATGTTTTGGTCTAGATAATTAATAGCCTAATAATTGAATCAGTTTATCTGGGAGGTAATCCGAAATTAACTGATCATGTCACGTTCATGTTAAAACTTTAAAAAAAATCTCCCGGGGGGGCATACCCCCGGACCCCCCTAGGAGGGTCGGGATCTCAGCTGTCATATATTTTCACCCATCTGGACATTGGATGCACTGGCAGAAAACACTGGGTGTGGGGATAACATTTAACAATGGGCAATAATTTGGGCAGCGCTGCGATTGGAGAGGAGCCCCCTGATCATATTCCGCTTAGGGACCCATGAAGGCTTGGGCCGGCTCTGATCAAATGTCCTGCAAAAATACAAGGTGTGTTGTACCTGACATTGTGTTCATTTCTTGAAAAAGTGTATTATACTTTTAGAAGAAAGTTAATAATTATAAATTGTTCTTTCTTGTAATGTCAATTTTAAGAGTTTCAGTATGTTTTTTTTAATTACACAGGGAAACCACATGGGGCATAAATCTTTACCTTTGGCCGGGCAGGGGAAGGCAATACGCTGGTTGGCGACTCTCTCCTGATGGGGACTGTTAAAGGGGGGCTCCAATATTTCGACCACAGGGGGCACTGCAAACACACAGACACATAATAATCAGTGGCAAGTTACAAACACTTACGAAATACGCTTCCACACACTTACAAAGCATCCAAAGCAGTTTTTATATTAATCTTTAACAGTGCAGTGGTTAATGAAACTATATTTTGGCAAAATGCATATAATTTAAAATGTGAATTTTGATGTGTCAGACTATCGAAAGCGACGTCTTAGAAAAATCGAACTTCCGAAGCAAAATTACGTCGCTGACATGGAAGCTTTTGATTTACTTTTGATAATGAATATTAACGGGCGAATTAATCGCACAAAAAAAAAAACGCTCCCGGTTTGCAAAGGCCTTTAGGTGGTAAAATAAACAACAACCAGTATATTATAATTTTCATTTCATTTCATGTATTTACATCTATTGCCCGTAGTACCATGGTATGGAGCACAAAACATTCAAATAATAACAGAAGAAAACAATGGTGTACTGTACGGCATGGACACAACAAAAACGCTACTTAGGCCATTTACGCTAGAAGGAGATTTTTCAGATAGGCTCCTGTTTTACCAATATCTTTTGTGTTTGCCGACCTCAAAAGCAAAATCAATTCAAACTTAGATGGAGAATTAACATAATATTTTGGGAGGTCCTTCTTTCTATAATACATTCTTACACTCAAACAGGACATGATACTCATCGCCAAATCAATCAAGCCATTATAAAACACTAATAAAAACACCAGACCTTGCACCAGCAGTTGAACTCGGGCCTGGTCTGTGCCGGCTGTGTTGGTGGCTGTGCAGACGTACGTTCCCTCGTCCTGCAGACTAACACTCCTGAACGCCAGGCTTCCATCAGGAGACACAGGGAACCTCTGTCCCTCTCTGGTCCAGGTTAGAATGGGCTCCGGGACGCCCCGCACCATACAGGGCAACTCCGCAGGGAAACCCACCTGCACCTTCATAACCCTGGGACCAGCCTGGATACTGGGGGGCACTGCAAGATAGTTAAAATACTTTATTTATTTTTGTCTCAATTAACATTGTTATTATCATTTCGATTTTTTAATGTTGTGTTTATATTTATATTTAGTATATATTTAGATTTTTCACATAAACCTACACACACACACACACACACACACACACACACACACACACACACACACACACACACACACACACACACACACACACACACACACACACAAAATTTAAAAAATTAAAGTAAAAGACTAGGTTTAGTAATTCCTATAAAGAATTTTTCTGAGCTCACGCACCAGTGTCAAGGGTGGTATTAAAAGTTTGTTAACACTGCCATACTGAGAAATACAGAGATTGCCTCGTTTGGTGATGGCTTGAATGTAACCGATGGCTTGAAAAAGTTACGCACCATAGCTTTTAAAAGTCTTTGTTTGTGTTTGCGATCTTTGAACTTACCCAAAACAGTCAGCTCGATGGATTGCGTTAGGTTGCCAGCAATATTGGAGGCAACGCACACATAAATTCCACTGTCTGACACTTTGGTCTCCAAAATCTTCATAGCGCCTGAGGGGAGCTGATTGTGCCTGGGTTGAAACACACACACACACACACACACACACACACACACACACACACACACACACACACACACACACACACACACACACACACACACACACACACACACACACACACACACACACACACACACACACACACACACACACACATCTCAGTCATTTCTGTAAACACGTACTCCTCTAATTCTTACTAATCCACCATGGACCATAATTACAGCTTCTGTGGCAGGCGCACAGGAGTTCCAATAGATCACAGGGAAGAGTATGATTGCTCAGTAATCCTATGAAACCACACACTCTCTATCCCGCGGCTATGAACACACACACACACACACACACACACTGGCACACACGCACACACACACTGGCACACACACTGGCACACACACACACACACACACACACACTGGCACACACACACTGATAGAGAAAAGTATGCAGACAGGATGGCGGTTCTCTTTTAGTCTTCAAGAACACCAAAACTCTGAATTTGAGGAGTAAGGATCATATCAGTTTCTTTTTTGGCATTTTCCAGCTTTATTAGAAAGTGCAGAGTTGAAATGGGGAGACAGAGAGAGAGAGAGGGGGATGACCTGCAGTAAAGGTACAGGGGTCGGATTTGAACCCGCGACTACTGCAACGAAGGCCGGAGCCAATATGGTACGCGCTCTATCCACTACGTCACCAGAGCACTTGTGTTTTTACCTGGGAGAGAAGGGGGAGATGAGCTGCCTCTCTTTGGCCCAGCTGATGGTGGGAGGAGGGACACTGCGGACGTCACAGGGCAAGATGGCGTCTTCTCCTTCGATCACTGTCATCCTCCCTGTTGCCTCAGAGCCTCCGACGCCGCCAGCAGTCGCTCTAGGACGAACTGGACACACACACGGATATCAGCGGATACACACAGGAACACACATTTAATTTAAAGTTCCTAGACGTACAGTATATGTGACAATTTCAGATTTCAGACAAAAAAATTTAAAAAACGGTGACCTGTATATTGAGCTCTGTGTTTGTTTATTCATGCTTCTCACCAATAGAAATAGCTTGAAAATTAAAAAAGATAAAATAAAGCTACATGTAGCTTAATTTTCTTGGTACAGACTATTGCAGCCTTAACCCAGTGATTTAAAAAAAATATATTATTAAACCTTTATTTATACTGGAGAGATCAATTGAGGCGTGACCCTTATTTGCAATGATGACAAAAGAGTCAAAGAAATGCAAAGCAAAAACAACAATACATACACAATAAACAATGCAAATACATCAAACACAATACAATTTAAACATTTAGACAGTGATATAGAAAGGCTGGAATTAAAATGAAATTGGTGAAAGTACAATATCGCCTAATTAAAACAGTTACAGGTGGAGTTTGGCAGATTTCAGATGAGGTGTTACCGTAGACAGTGAGCTGGACCTTCCTGGAGGCTTGGCCGGCGGCGTTGGTTGCCGTGCAGATAAACTCTCCGCTCTCGTGTCCAGAGGGAGAGAGGATGAGGAGGCTGCCTTCAGCATCCACAGAGAAGCCTGGTCCACCCAGGTACACCAGCTCTCCACCCTACACAACAATAATAATAATGGATTGGATTTATATAGCGCTTTTCTAGGCACTCAAAGCACTTTACAGGGTTCCAGGTTCCATTCATTCATACCGGTGGCGAAAGCGTGGCGGCCATTCAGCGCCTACGGCCCCTCCGACCACCACCTCGAACATACAGCTGTCATACACATTCACACAAGGCAAGGTGGGTGAAGTTTAGCCTCCATAACAGCTTCCATAACGTCTACTTTGATACTAGTATAAATAAAAGGTAAAGGTTTATTTGACTAAACCTTGGCTGTATGTTTTGTCCTACTGTATATAACCATATCTTTAACGGCCATTCTCTCAACTTCTACAGCCTCTTTCACCTAACCAACAACCAACCTAGTGTCATCTCTGCATGCTGCACTTTTGACTCTGAAAGTTATGCCTAACCTGACGTGACTTAGACGATGTTACACAGAACAGCACAAGAATGAGAGGGAATCGCATGTTACCGTTACAGCTGGTGCAATACTCAGCAGGGTCTAGTTTCATGGGTCCCCGAAGCAACGTTCACTTTAACAGCAACACTTTTACAACTCAGAGAAACTAGTGTAAAAAGATGGAAAAGATGGGATGGACTGTCAACACACACACACACACACACACACACACACACACACACTGGCACACACACTGGCACACACACACTGGCACAGACGCACACACTGGCACACAAACACACACTGGCATGCACACACACACACAGGCAAGCACATAAACACACACACACACACACACACACACACACACACACACACACACACACAAACACACACACACACACATCTGGACTACTTCAAGTTGAGCTTATAAAAAATATTGCAAAGTCAAACCACGTGAATACATAGCATAGCACACATTTCCCATTTCTAATGAGCTGTATAACTGTGTTCAGCTACAAGTGAACGGGTCAAGAGGTTGTTTCTGTGCACGAGTGGGAGTCTGTGAGTCAAGACATCATAAAATACCTCTGGAAAAGCGTGAGGCAGTCGGTAAAAAAATAATAATGACTTGCTTTACATTGCTTTCTACATACAGGCTTTCCTTTTCATGTTGTGGCGCCTCATCTGTTGAGTTTTGGCCTTACATATGACATTGGACTGTAATACATTTCATTTGCATTTTATTGTACATTTTCTCATGTACTAATTCCATGTGGTTATCCATCGACCTCTCTTTGATAGTTTTTCGCGATTTATGGAAAGACAAAATCTACTGTCTGGCTGGTAATATGGAAAGTCCAGTGTTGGTAGGCAATGCTTTGAAGAAGGGCAGAAAAAGGCATAAAAAACTAACACCATTGGGGGAGGGGGGAGGGGGGGGGGGGGGGGGGGCGCGCTTGTGGTGTAGTGGTTAGAGCTTCCCCCCTAGAGGCTAAGGCCTAGCAGTGGACCAGGGTTCGAGTCCGACCCGGGTCAGTTCTCTGTATGTCTGCCCCATTTCATCTCTGTCACTCCAAATCTGTCTAATAAAGTAAAACATACCCCAAAAAAACTGACAACATTTCAAGCAGAGCATTTGATTTGACTTTTCCATTCCATTGTACTGAAATGTGATACTCATATTATTAGAATATCATGGAAAATGAATTGGAATTGAGGCAAGAATTCATGCAAAAGGGGCCCAAACCAAGTACTGAGTACATGTGGATGATTATACTTTATAGAGGGCCGACATTTCTGTATTTAAAATCACTTTTTTATTGATTTCATGTAATATTCAAATTTTCTGAGATTTTGAATTTGGGGTTTTCATAAGCTGTAAGCCATAACAATCAAAATAATAAAAAATAAAGGCTTGACATATCTCACTTTGCATGTAATGAGTCTATATAATATATTATTTTCACCTTTTAAGTTGAATTACTGAAATAAATGAACTTTTGCACGACATTCTAATTTTTCGAGTTTCATCTGTACATAATGGTCCATACATACCTTGGCCCAGGTAATGTCAGGGGCTGGTTCTCCATTAGCTCGGCAGGGCAGAGTGATGGGCGTGCCTTCAATAGTGCTGAAAACCTGGGGACCGTACTGAATGGTAGGGATCACTGGAAAAAAAACATGAATAAACATAAAAACACAGTGAGAATTGTCATTTCTAAGGACCCAGGAACATGAATCCTCTATTCTTTGATTAAATACTCTTGCTTGATTAATACAGTCTCATTTTTCTCCTCACAGTAGATATTGTTTTTTGTGCACACATACTATATTTATGGAGTATGTAGAGAATCTAGTGGTTGTAAAGATGTATTTTGTGCTGGGTATATATACTGTGTGTTTGGCTGACATTACCTAAATTAGTTTAAAGCATTTGATATTCCACTTATTCTTCCCTTTCACTCCCTTCTTCAGTTCAGTCTGTTGGTATGTGTGTGTGTGTCTGTGTGTGTGTGTGTGTGTGTGTGTGTGTGTGTGTGTATGTGTGTGTGTGTGTGTGTGTGTGTGTATGTGTGTGTGTGTGTGTGTATGTGTGTGTGTGTTTGTGCGTGTGTGCGTGCGTGTGAGTGTTTGTGTGAGTGAGTGAGTGAGTGTTTGTGTGTTTGTAACAACTTCAAGAATATGCAGTAAAGTTCAACCCTCGGGGCATCTTCTTGGAAATAAAAAATGTGACTTAACTATAAACAACAACAGAGTAACACACACACAACATACACAGAATACAAGCTGTGTATAGCATGGCGGTCTCCCATTATATCATATTAGCTGTATGGAAAAGTATCCCTCATAGGTTATGGCAAAGCAACTGTAAACTGACCTACATAGAATAAATGTCCAGTGTTTTGTGTGCCATCTGAAAAGGAACTGAACTGATTGTGCAGAGCGAGCCAGTACTTTACATATACACAATGTTGACGAATGGTATTTAAACTGGTAGAATCTGGCAATGACTGACTTCAGTATAAATGGATAACACATTTTCCTTCTCTCTGACTTTCTCTCTCTCTCTCTCTCTCTCTCTTTATTTCTCTCTCCCTCCCTCCCTCTCTCTCTCTGTTTCTCTCTCTCTCCTTCTCTCTGACTCTCTCGCTCCCTCTCTCTCCCTCTCTGTCTCTCTCCCTCCCTCCCTCTCTCTCTCTATCTCCCTCCCTCTCTCTCTCCTTCTCTCTCTCCTTCTCTCTCTCTCCCTCCCTACCTCCCTCTCTCTCCCTATCTCCCTACCGCTCTCTCTCCCTCTCTCTCTCTCCCTCTCTCTCTCCCTCTCTCTCTCTCTCTCTCCTTCTCTCTCTCTCTCTCCATTACCCTCAACTGCTCCTGGTTTTAATGCCACCTCTAAGACAACTCTATTCATGAAGTTGAGGCAGAACAATCCTATTCGCCCATTTCTTGCTGCATGCACACATTTGTCCTGGTTTAGGAGTTTTTTTTTAAGCCAAGCAGGATCCATATTGTGCATGCTCCTGAATCTCCTGAAAGAGCATGTACAATATGGGTCCTGCTTGCTTAAAAAAAACTCCTTTTAGAATAATCTACTGTGTTTTTCCTCAGTTTTTTTTGCGGAAGAGGCGAAGTGTGTAGGGCGGTCGTCCACTGGATTGCAGGGTCAGAGGTTCGATCCCCCGTCCACCCGCCACATGTCGAAGTGTCCCTGGGCAAGACACTGAACCCCACATTGCTCCCAATGGTTCAGAGAGCCTTGCATGGCAGCTACTGC
>NC_137212.1:4267899-4295399 GCF_949987685.1 Ammodytes marinus
CAGCTGTAGTTCCTGGGTGAGCGTATACCCATGACAAAGGTGTTACGAAAAACTATATAAAAATAGCATTCTTTGCAGTGATGATCTCGTTTGCTGTAACATGTAATATATGTTCATCAGAAGGAAAAAATTGAGTGTTCCAGAAATATTTAAAAGTTCCTCGTAGCACCTTTAAGTTAGCAAGCCGAAAGGTCCATTATTAGAGACTGCAGATGAAAAGGTGAAATTTTCATAGGAAAGGGGGGCTAATCATTTTTGTCCTCAACTGCATAGAAGTCAATAGAACAGCTTACCAAGTCCGGTCACAGTGATTCTGGCCTGGGCTTCGATCCTCCCAAAGTGGTTGTGAGCCTCACACACATACACAGCCTCGTCCTCCACCCACAGCTCTGAAAGAAATTAATGATAATTAATATATAGGCGTAAAATCAAGAGCATAAAAGAATATTTTTTTTCTTTACTGCATGTAATCCCCCCTCTCTCTGTCTCCCCATGTCAACTCTGTACTATCTAATAAAGCTTGAAAATGAAAAAAAAAATTCTTGATTTATTCCGATTTTTTTTAAAACTCACTAGTTATATGCAGGCCTGTGCTGCTCTGTTTGATGGTGCCTTGTTCTCTGGGCAGGTTGGACAGCGAGAGTCCGTCCTCTCTCCTCCAGCTGACCTGTGGTTTGGGGTAACCATCGACGACGCACGCCAGCGTCACGTCCGAACCGATGTCCGCCGCCACATCTGAAGGCTCACGGGTGAACTTTGGTGCGGCTAGAAGCGATCGAATATGAGAGATTGTGAATGTTAGTTTTTTTTATTTCACATATAAACAATGCTGTATCGTATTAGTAGACCAGTAGAGCATACTAATGAATTTTATATAGCAAATTCTACTATTGTATATCTTTTGTCATTTTTATTGTAACATCAACCTGCCTAATGGACTACAGATGGAAATTATCCTCCGGGCTACAATCTGGCACATTTACTGCTGTACATGTTCAACAACGTGCATTGTCCTGAAATAAAAAATAAATAAAATAATAATATATTAAAAACCTAGTGATAAAATAAAACATATAAGTACATGTGTGGGTGCGGCAGAAACCTGTACAGGCTTCTAAAAGGTCAAAACGTTCAAGGGGAATACCCCATCCATCTGTATCTCATTCTGTCCGTCATGTAGGCTTGGGTTGTTCACTACTGATCCGAGGACCAGATGTGTTGAACTGTGTACACACAGAGCATGTATATACAACAGCCAACAACCACAACTCAAAACATATTTATAGACATCCGAGTAAGAATTGTTCTGTGTGTCAACTCATGTCAAGGTGTTTGGAAATGCTTGGCAGGTACATTTATTATTCAGTTTTTTAATCCCCATATCGTTTTTGATCGTTGTATACTAGTCTCTGGGTTTTTCTCATTTTAATCGGACTTGTCTGGTTTTATTTTCCATTATTAAATGTTATTGTTATAAACTTAACTTATTGTTGCGTTATATAGAAAATAACTATATTGTCAGTAACATAATTTTCATTGCAGCCATTCCACATCGCTGTCTAAATGTTTAATGTCTAATCTTGAATCTTGGTGTATTTTCTTTGTTTTTACCATCTCTTAAATGCAATTTCTAATGTCTAATCTTGATGTATTGTATGGCCCTGTAAAGCACTTTGAATGGCCTTGTGTCTGAATTGTGCCATATATATAAACCTGCCTTGCCTTGCCTTTATTGAGCACTTTGTAACATGATTCAAAAAAGGTATATTTAAAAAACTATATATATTTTTAAAAAATGTGCAAAACTCCATCATGCACAGTGACCTATACATACACATAGACACTGAAACACATCAGTGAAAGCTTGTTTGGGTGTAAACCAGACACGTTCTGCCCTTGGTCTGGCAAACTCACCTTTCAAAGCAGTCTTTGTATCACTCTATAACAGACATAACACATCAGTATATACTGTGAGCCAACTGTGTACTAGACACTTCAACCCTTTTACAAAGAGCTGAAATCAAGCTTAGTTTCTGTTTGGGCTCTCCTCTTCAAACAGGTTCTGTGTTTGTTAGACAGTTATGCCACATTTAAAATAAAATAAAAATACAACACACTAAAGCACATACATGAAAAAAACTGAACAAAATAGTTAGGTCACCGAAGGCATTATTATTCTTATTTTAGTAATCTATTTTGGGTTACTATTATACTAAACTAGGGCTGGCCCGAATGCCATTTTTCAGGCTTCGAATATTCGTTGGTTTTTCCGAGCGAATATTCGAATATTCGTTCCAGAAAAACACACCATCAAAAACAACATTAAAAAAAAAAAAGAAAAAAGAAAAAAAATTAATTATCCCTATATACTCCCTGGAACCGATTTTGACAGTATCTGCATATTTTGCTGAAGATTTACGCGCTCGGAGGTGAAGTAATGGATGCGCTATGACACTTAGTGATGTAATATCCTCCTAAATGAGCAATACTACTACTACTACTACAATATTACTAACTTTTATATCCAAATATAAAATTATTTGATGGCATTATATTGCAGTACTAGCTTCTTGCAAAAAAAATTGTCGAAAAAAAAAAAAAAAAAAATGTTGAAAAAAAAAAAAAAAAAAAAAACGAAGCATGTGTTAAGCTCCGAATACTAATTTTCCGAAACGAGTATTCGAATATTCGAATAATTCGGGCCAGCCCTATACTAAACATGGCTTTTACAATGTTAACTATAAACTCAGTGCCACGCTCACCTCCTACATCCAGAGAGATCTTTCCTGACGAGGTGCCGGCAGCATTAACAGCAGTACAGGTGTAATCTCCAGCGTCGATAGTCTGTGTTTCTCTGATAGTCAACGTTCCTCCTAATGTGTCGATGTCCAATAGAGATGAAGAGTGCAGCTTGACATCACCTAGCAACAGCAAGAGAAAATGTTACAGTGGAGTGTGGTCGGATTGGTCTGTTTAAAACAGAATTAATTTGGACTGTGTGAGCAAATAAATGTTTCTGTAATTTGAACGTGAGCGAAGGAAAATGTCTTCTCACAACAGAGGCTGTGTTCGAGAAAGCCCTACTAACTTTGAGTATGTTGTGGTTTTGAAGGCGAGAAATGCCCGGATGAGTACATACTTCTGGGAAGATTTTGTGTATGGATCGATAGGACACTTTTCCTACTCAACCCCACAATGCTTTGCGTCTTTTCAAACGACACAGAAGTTTTTTTTTTTTAATTCTTTTTCACAATCGATCGTTAAGTAGACAGTATGTAGTATAAACATGTTGAGTATTTAGTAGGGAGGACGTTAGCAGGCCATTTAGAACACAAACTGTGAGATGAGAACGGGGTTTCAGATGTTTACCTTTGTACCAGAGGATCTCAGGTTGGGGGGTCCCTGAGGCAGAGCAGGCCATCACCGTGGTTTCTCCAGCGCTGATCAGAATATCACTCAGAGCAACCGTCACCACGGGAGATTCTACAGGAAGGAGAAGGGTGGAAGGATAGACAGATGATCAGTAAGATAGAGAGAGCAAATGGATACGCAGTATATAGGCGACTGTAGGGATGTGCATATTACAACTAAGGTTAAAGATTTATCCTGTTTAGATGGATAGATAGATAGATAGATAGATAGATAGATAGATAGATAGATAGATAGATAGATAGATAGATAGATAGATAGATAGATAGATAGATAGATAGATAGATAGATAGATAGATAGATAGATAGATAGATAGATAGATAGATAGATGCGTGTGTTCTGTGTAACTCACCTATATAGGTGACGGTTGAGGTCATTGAGTCCGTCCCGGCCTGGTTGGAGGCCAGGCAGCCGTACACTCCTCCGTCCCTCAGCTCCATGCTCTTTATAACCAGAGAGCCATCGGGAGTCATCCTCTGTCTGGAACCAAGCAAGAGGCACAATTCAATATATTTTAAGATTATTTTTTGGAGAAAAAAATTCCCTTTATTAGAAAGATTTCGGAGAGACAGAGTTGAAAAATGGGGCAAAGAGGGGAATGACATGTAGAGAACGACCCGGGCTGGATTCTAACCCGGGTCTGCTGTGAAGAGGACTGAGCCTCTAGTCTAGGGGGACGCTCTAAACATTTTGTGAATTTATCTTATTATGATGTGCACACACACAAAAAAAAGTATACAAAAAAAAAGGGTAGGATGTTGTAAGTGTAAGAAATAACTGTCAGATGCATTTTTGATCCAACAATAAAATATAAAAAATATAAACTGTACCTGTTGGATCCTATTATGAACATGTCGTTGTGTGTCCAGACCAGTCGGGGCGGGGGGAAGCCGGTGGCCGAACATCTGATCCGAACAGAGTCTCCTGTTTTAAACGTTTGATTCCGAGGCTCCACTGAAACCCTGGGCATCTCTACAGGAGGAGACAAGATCAAACGATTAGTAGTTAGTTAAGTTAAAGCTGGGGTATATGATTTCTGATTGGTCAAAGTTAACATGAGCTGTACACTTTGACCAATCAGAGCGAGGCTCCGATTCTCTGTTTTTATTAGCTGTTGGGACTGTCCATTCACTTTGGCACAACTTTGTTGGTGTAGAGCGTGTCAGGGAGGGACCATAGGGGAGGGACCAAAGAGAACAAGTGGAGCGGTTGAGGTATTTGGATTCGAATCTCTATCCAAACTGCCATTTTCTCCCCAAATCCTCCACCCCTGCTTTAAGTCTTTATTTGTCAATGAATGCACATGCAAGGTAAGTCACACACGGTAATCAAAATGTCGTTTTCACTATCCCCTCCCAAACATCTCTAACACACACATGCAGCTGTACAGAAGGGGGTCATCTGCAGTTTCTAGGGTTTAAGTGCCTTGCTCAATGGTAGAGATGGTGGGCAAATGTTGTGTTACTAGTGTTACAAATGACACCCTCCTGTCCGGTGCCTACCTCTCCGTACTGAGTGTATACCATAGATAGTAAATAATACACTGTTAATACACAGCCTAGGCTCTGTAAACTGGCATGTAGAAAGAGTGGGAAAAGGGGGCCCACCATAGCAAGCAACATGCCTGTTTACAGAGCCTAGGCTGTGTATTAAACTTCGACAGCAAGCATTTCTCCAGAATCGCTGACTCCACTTTTAACATGAAAGTCAAACATTTCGCACTGCAACAGAGAATAAACTTTGTTGTGTTTGTGTGACTGTAGCAGGAAGAGTTACGGCTGCTACTACAACTAACAATGTTTCACGGCATATCTTTCAACATCATTTCCTCCTTATTGGTAAAACAGGCCGGAATATTGAAACCAGACTCGGAGAGAACCCACGGAGTCCAGAAAGAGATTTTTTTTTTCAATTGATTCATGATGTGTAACTCAAGCCTTCTAGGGCGGGTTTATAATATGTCTATTCCCACTGCTGTAGAAACATCTCCAGAGCCTCTCAGCTTTTCCAAAGTGTAGCAAAATACAGGGAGAGAAAGGAGAGGTAGACCCACACATAGCAGAGATCGCGCAGAAAGAAATGCTTCAATAACTTTTATAAAACATTAAAGCTGGGGTATATGATTTCTGATTGGTCAAAGTTAACATGAGCTGTACACTTTGACCAATCAGAGCGAGGCTCCGATTCTCTGTTCGTATTGGCTGTTGGGACTGTCCATTCACTTTGGCACCGTCTGTTGGTGTAGAGCGTGTCAGGGAGGGACCATAGGGGAGGGACCAAAGAGAACAAGTGGAGCGGTTGAGGTATTTGGATTCGAATCTCTATCCCAACTGCTGTTTTCTTCCCAAATCATATACCCCAGCTTTAAATAAAATGAACATTATTTTATCCCAGTGACCAAGAACATTTCCATGTTTCAGTTCACTCATTGTGTTTCCTATAATGAGGACAATAAGTACATATGTTATCATACGTTATCTGAATATAATAGACTCATATTAGAACACACTCTCTAGAATAAATTATTTGTGTTTTTTTTTTAGTATTTTTTTTTAACCATAGTGACATATGTGGTGTTACGGGGGTTAAAATCAACCTCTATAGATTTATGTGAGGAAAAAGGTAAAAAAATAAAAATAAATTAAAGATTTGTTTTGTGTGTTTATATAGCTTTCACTGAGGATATCATACAATTGTGTTCCAATATAAAACACTAAAAGACATTTTTTGCATAATGAAGTTGTAAAGGGTCAAATTTCACCGTAACACAATAGAAGGGTTAAAAGGGGCTGTATAAATACATTTTGATTGATTCTGATTTGACTGATCGATTGATATGAGATGCCAGATTAACTTTTATGGCATTTCTTTTTTGTATGGCATTAATTTTTTCCTAGAAATGGGGGGGAAACTTGTCATCCGTTGCATGTCATCTGTAAACCAAAATATGACTTGTGTAAGGTCAGAAGCCACATGCTCAAATTATTTAAAAAAGACACAAATGGGAACAGTAGGTGTGAAGGAATGCTTGGAGTGTTCTATGCTTTCACTTAAATCATCGGCATTGCCAAAATTTGAAAGAAATATAGAGCATTAAACAGAGGCCGGCAATACATCCACATACTAGGCAATACTTTTGATATATTACAACCCTGCCTTGAAAATAATTGAAATGCCACCTATTGATTTTAATTGTAGCGGCGCTTGAGGCTACGAATGTGCCGATTGTACAGTATGAACTAGATAATGTTTAAAACAAGGGCCCCTTTCTGTGTCTAAAGCTAAGCCATGCTCCTGACTAGCGAGGTCACCCTTCCCTGAGGGTGTGTGTGTGTGGGGGGGGGGGGGGGGGGGGGGGGAATACGCATTCTTGTACCGTGACACAGCAGCGGCCTTAATATGTCAGGAAGGAGCCTGTCTTCATCACCTGCTCCATCTTTCTCTCTCTCTCTCTCCCTCTCTCTCTCCCTCTCCCTTCTGCCTTCACTCCCCCACTCACAGTCTTATCTCTCCGTCACCTCATCCCCCTCTCGACTAATGCTCCTTAAGGCTTAGCTGCATGCAGGTGTATAGGGTGGTGAAACGTTTAACTGATAGGTATCATCATGAAACTTTGCAAACTTTGGTTGCTGTCAAAAAAGGCTTTCAAACACTGACATTTTCATAGTATTAAAATCCATTTTTTCAAATTGTCCTTATATGTGGACATGCACCCATCTCCACTGTGTTAGCTTGGAGGTTTTTGTCAGACGTCAGCAGTATAGACTCACTTCAAAGAGTGAGAATAATAACTACGATGGCACTGACCAGGGGGTAATTAGGAAACCCCCCCAGGGCCGCCTGACAGCTGTTCTAGAGATGGGACAGGAGACACACACACACACACACACACACACACACACTCGGATAAATGAAGAAGTAGGGAAAAAAATTTCAAGAAAAGAAGAAACAAAAAAGTTATTGAAGAGAGAAATGTCCCATTATAACCATGGAAAATGTTTCAGGGCTCAAAATGTGCAACTAATCACTCTGTTATGACAAGCATAACAGAGTGTGTGTGTGTGTGTGTGTGTGTGTGTGTGTCTGTTTGTGTGTGTGTGTGTGTGTGTGTGTGTGTGTGTGTGTGTGTATGTGTGTGTGTGTGTGTGTGTGTGTGTGTGCATGTCTGTGTGTGTGTGTGTGAGAGTCTGTCCCCAGCACTGGTGTTAAACATGAGACTTCTCAATCTGTCCTTGACGTTATAATACAGAGAGAGACAGCTGTTCACCTCAAGTCAGTCCAAAACAGACACAGATGTGATCGTCCTACATGATGTCTAATGTAGGCCGAGATTGCCTCCACATACATTCTATTTGGTTTTGTGATTACAGATTCCCCAATAGTTTTAAATTAGTTTTAAACTATAACAGAGTAATTAAGTTTAATGGGCTATATAGAAAATAACTATATTGTCAGTCAGGTCATTTTCATTGCAGCCATTCTACATCGCTGTCTAAATGTTTAATGTCTAATCTTGAATCGCGATCTATTTTCTTTGTTTTTACTGTCTCTTTATGAAATTTCTAATGTGTAATCTTGATGTATGTTATGCCCCTGAACAGCACTTTGAATGGCCTTGTGTCTGAATTGTGCTATAGACATAAACTTGCCTTGCCTTGCCCTCAGGTTAAAAATCGCACTGAATTTTTCCAGTGCAATTTGATCAAATATAAATACCTAGTTTCCTCTATCAGGGTACCGAATCAAATAGAAGATCTTTTTAACTACCACATAATATTTAACTTAAAGCTGGGGTGGAGGATTTGGGGAGAAAATGGCAGTTGGGGTAGAGATTCGAATCCAAATACCTCAACCGCTCCACTTGTTCTCTTTGGTCCCTCCCCTATGGTCCCTCCCTGACACGCTCTACACCAACAAAGTCGTGCCAAAGTGAATGCACAGTCCCAACAGCCAATAAGAACAGAGAATCGGAGCCTCACTCTGATTGGTCAAAGTGTACAGCTCATGTTAACTTTGACCAATCAGAAATCATATACCCCAGCTTTAATGCCAACTGCACTCTCCCATTACAAGTTTAAATGATAAAAATCAGTCTATAGAAATGATCTAACAAATTGTGTTACATGAGAGACACATATTCAATTACTCTTCCAAAATGTTTTGATACAATGTCAGTGTTCGGACTTGATTACATTTTGGGTTATTGTATAAAACATGTTCATATTATGGACACTATCACTGGGGATCACTAACACAAAGCTGATATGCTGCTCTTATGACAGTAACGTTGGTGCATGTAGGAGGAAGCTGGAAGGAGTTAAGCTAACAATTGACCTATCCGCTTGTTTACTTAAAGGTGCTACGAGGAACTTTTAAATATTTCTGAAACAGTCTAATTTTTCATCTGATGATCATACATTTCATGTCACAGCAAACGAGACCATCAGTGCAAACAATGCTGTTTTTATACCGTTTTTCTCAATGCCTTTGTCATGGGTACGCTCACCCAGGAACTACAGCTGGTGTAGTAAAAAAACACAACCGCTTTTGTCCATAGGGGGTGCTAGAATGAACACAAACTGATAATTCCGTGGAGCACCTTAAAAAAAACTGTTACGCCCATCAAATGAAATTCAAAGGCCATTTCAGATTGTTCAGGGGTTGTTTTGCTCCCAGCTAGTTTTGCAACGAAATTTTCCTGATTTAGGGTCAGTTACCTAAACAGGAACAGGACTGTGCGAGCTGTCCCAAGATGTTAAATAATCTAATTTAGCGCGACCCGAGAGTCCGAGGTAAATCATTTTCACGCGTCCCTTTAAAGCATTAGTTTGAATTATAGAGACTCTGGGAGGAAAGAGACCATAGTGTGTTTTGTAAGGAGGTCAGATTGCTAAGAGTCCTTTCCCCCTCTATGGTGTAAATCATGCAGAAGTCACATTCACACATTCCAATGACAAAGGCTTACGAAACCAACAAAATCATGTTCAACTTGAGCCTGTTTTTTTTGGGCTCACATATATAAACACACACTCCTCACTCCCTATTTAGAATGTATGTATTGTGTATATTGTTATAATATACAGAATATAGACTGTTATTCGATCATGATTATTGATATCCTTTGTACTTTATTGTATGAACTATATCATTTGAGTTATTTATTTATTTCAAATTAAATGAAATTCCATATTACCGAGGATCCAGTTTATAAAAAGGTGTTTAATTGCTTATATGCTGTCTGTTTATTTGTATACTTTTAACATGTTCATTGAATTGACTAAATACAAATATTGCGGGTCTGAGATAAACGTATTTCTTTCGACCCCTCTGTATGTCTTGCACATTATTTAAAAAATTCCCGAAGCTGACTGGATTTTTTTAAACATGTAGGCCTACATTTTTTCTTTCTGCTTTCTGGTAATTCCGTGTCTCCAAATTATTCCAGGAAAGAGGACTGAATAGCTCACATAGGACACAGTTGATTTAGCCTTAGTTTTCTTTTCAAAGTGCAACAGATTGATGAATTTTACTTTAAATGGTTACATTTTTTCCTGGCAGAAATTAATAATAAAGTTGATTGATTGATTGATTGATTGATTGATTGATTAAATTTATTTCAGACATATCAAAAATACAAAACAAAATGAAAAGCACGAAAATACAATAAACTAAAATGTTGTTGTTATTTCACACAAAAGAAAAAACAAAAGAAAAAACAAAACAAATTACATATATTGTTAAATTTAGATTTAGATTTTGCCTTACCTTGCACAGTGAGGTATATTCTCTCGGCCGTGAGCCCTCCCTCGTTGATAGCGTTGCACTCGTACCATCCAGAGTGATCGGGGGTCACAGCTGACACCTGTAGGGACAGGTTGGACAGGACCGTCAGCCTGGGGTCCAGCCGGGCGTCCTGTCCCCCTCTCAGCCACGTCAGGTTGAAGCTAACCGTGCTAACCACATGGCAGGTTAGCACAGCCACGGAGCCCGGAGACGCTGTTACGTTAGCCGATACCGTGATGGCTGGAGGCGGCTCTGGAAGAGAAAAGGGCATAATGATGATTTTTTTTTTTTTTTTAGATAATTCTTTTGCATTTTTAAGCTTTATTAGATAGTACAGAGTTGAGAGACAGAGAGAGAGGGGGGATGACATGCAGTAAAGGTCCACGGGTCGTATTTGAACCAGCGACCATTGCAGCAAAGGCCGGAGCCGATATGGTACGCGCTCTATCCACTACGTCATCAGAGCGCCCCAAAAAGATGATGGTTTTAATGTAAGTAATCAACTAGCAACGTTTCATGATGACCTTTGGACTGTTAACAAGGTGGGTTAAAGTTACAGTATGAGTTAGACCCGCACATTACAACGCTTCTTTCATCTACTGTACCTCTCTCCACCTTTTTCCCTTCTGCTTGGCATTCACAATGTTGATGAGGCTCTAGGGATTCGTTTTTTGGATAGGCTAAGCAACATTTGGAGAAGCAGGAGACCCTTTTACTGAATGCCTGGGGGACCTGCCGTGTCTCATATAATGGAAAGGGGGGGGGGGGTTTGGAATCGGAAAATAATACAATAAATGCACTACAGAGGATTTTGAAGTCAACGGTATAAATCACTACATGATCCCAATGTTTTCCTTTCTGTGCTCAAAGCTTTTCAAAGACATCGGGGACGATCCCAAGAAATCATCCTCCGGGTTAATTTATGACTTTCTCAGTGTGATCGTAAATTCTTATGAATCTATGATGGCGGCCGGTGTGTATTTGTGTTAAAAAATCTGCTATATCGTGGCCTAGTGGATAGAGCGCGTACCATATTGGCCTTTGTTGCAGTGGTCGACGGGTTCAAATCTGACCTGTGGACCTTTACTGCAGGTCATTCCTCCCCCCCCTCTCTCTCTGTCTCCCCATTTCAACTCTGTATTCTCTAATAAAGCTTGAATATGCCCAAAAAAGTATCTTAATAAAAAACAAATCTGCTATTGTATTGAGATTGTGCACCAGAGTCACAGTATAAGCACTGTGGTGGATGTGATCAGCCGACATGATGTCTGATGTAGGCCAAGATTGCCTCAAGATACATTCACACACACACACACACACACACTCATTCATTATAGTTTTGTGAACACAGATTGCCCAATATTTTCTATTAGTTTGAAACTATGAAAGAGTAATTAAGTTAAATGGGCTATATAGAAAATAACTATATTGTCAGTCAGGTCATTTTCATTGCAGCCATTCTACATCGCTGTCTAAATGTTTAATGTCTAATCTTGAATCTTGATGTATTTTCTTAGTTTTTACTATCTCTTAAATGCAATCTCTAATGTCTAATCTTGGTGTATTTCATGCCCCTGTAAAGCACTTCGAATGGCCTTGTGTCTGAATTGTGCTATAAAAATAAACGTGCCTTGCCTTGGCTGGTAAAATATCACTAACTGTTTTACTGTTATTTTTTTTTCTGTTTTTTTCTTGGTGCGCAGCCCGGAATGTTTTTTTTTTTTTTACAACTTTATACGTCTTCTCGTCTTACATCAGCGTTACAGTCCATTGCTTTCCAAATCATGCACGAAGGCCATAACACAAACCCCGTGACATGAGCGCCACAGGGGTTATGGGTGTGTGTGGGTGTGTGTGTGTGTGTGTGTGTGTGTGTGTGTGTGTACGTGTGTGTGTGGGTGTGTGTTTGTGTGTGTGTGTGTGTGTGGGGGGGTGGGGGGAGCATGAATTACAACATGGTGTTCGGGTCACAGTTTCCATATAGTAACATTCATTGTGCCGTCATGCAGGGTCCACTCTGCATGGGATACTCAGCGAGAGACCTTGAAAAAGATATTACTGTATAATGGCACTTTTCCACATGGCAACAACTCTACTAACTCTACTCTACTGTACTCTATTCTCATCTAATCTATTACATTCTATTTTTTTCTTTTAAAGGTTATTTTTTGGGGCATTTTTATGCTTTATTGGACTGTTAGGAGAGAGAGATGAAATGGGGCAGAGAGGGGAATGACATGCAGAGAACGACCACGGGCTGGATTCTAACCCGTGGTCTGCTGTGAAGAGGACTGAGACTCTATGGGGGACGCTTTAACCACTACAATATACCACTAGCGCGCCCCCCCCCCCACCCACCCACCCACCCCCCTCTATTCTATTCTGCTCTACTCTACTCTACCTTATATGCCTTTTTTGGTTTTCCACTATGTTAAAGTACCTGGTACTGTAGCTACCTTTTTGATATCTATTCCGTAGGTTTTCCAGACAAAAGTAAGTCCCAGGAACTAAACTATGTGTCAACAAAGTAAGTCCAGTTTTTGTTTTTACTTTCTTTAAAAAATGGCCTCCCGTACAACAACAACAACGGCATGGTCGATTAAGATTATTTTTTAGGTCTTGGTATGTGTTGTGTGTGTGTGTGTGTGTGTGTGTGTGTGTGTGTGTGTGTGTGTGTGTGTGTGTGTGTGTGTGTGTGTGTGCGTGCGTGTGTTTAGTTCTAACCTGAGACATCCAGGAAGGTGCGAGCTCTCCCGGTCCCGGCGCTGTTGATCGCGATACACTCGTAGTGGCCTTCGTCCTTCAGCGTCACCTGCTCGATCCCCCATGATGCATTGCTGGACTCACTAGATACAAAAGGAAAAACATTCAATACATAGACTGTACATTCTATTTTTTTATTTAACCTTTATTTATCCAGTAACGTCCCATTGAGATTTAAAACCCCTTTTTTTCGAGGGAGTCCTGGCCAAGAGGCAGCAACAAGTTACATAGAACTTTTGCTGCGGAAATCTATCTGTTGAGAATAATGCTGAATCCATTTGATTTGCTGCTAACAAATCATTGGTAAATTATTAATAAGTAATTTACAAACCTTTCTGCATCCCACTAAGCTATATAGATTAAACCATTCATTAGGTACAAGTGTGTAGTAGGGCTTTCCTCGACTAAAAATTTACATAGTCAAATCTGATTGGCCACATTTTTGATTCCTCTGTATGTTTGGCGCATTTAGCAGAATTCACAATAAACTTGGACTTGACTTGAGTTATGTTTGTCTATATGCTCACAGGAGAAATATGACTTAGAAAGGAAAAAGGGGCAAATCCTTTACCATATTTTCCAAATCCAGCCACATCACGTATCTGTTAAACTCATTACTAGTAGTTGGTTCCACGTAATTTTTTTTTCTTCTAAAACATACTCAGGTAGTAAAAGAGCAACAAGCCATAAAACCGCAGTACATCATCTGGACGTTTTGGCAGAGCTGAACACTTTACAGCATGTCTCTTCCTCTTGATATGTGACTTTTGGTTTTTATTTAGCAATAGCTCAGAGAGTAAGGATCGCTTTTCCACCCAGGAAGAGTTTTTTTTTTTACCCCTGTATCCAAATCCAAAGGTCTTAGGAAAGAGGATGTGCTATGCCTTGAAATACATTCTATTTTTTGTGAATACAGATTCCCCAATAGTTTTACTATGAAAGAGTAATTAAGTTAATAGCTTGAGAAAACGCCTTCTCGTTTTGTTGTTACTTGTAATGAACAGAATGACAATACATTTGATTTGATTTGTGTTCACTTGTTCTGTTGTGTGTTTGTGTTCTGTAAAAAAAAAATCAAGAGACTGGATCCGTCTGGATTTTTCTCAAATCTTCATCTCTACATAACTTATTGAAAATGCTCTTAATGACAAAGAATGTATTGGAATTTGGTAGAAATGTTGTCAGTAGTTTATATTGTAAAACCAAAATGTTCATTCTACTCAAACATATGCCTATAAGTAGTCAAACGAGAGACACTGAAAATTTGGAGTGGTCTCTTATCTTTTTCCGGGGCTGTATATATAAACAAAGATGTTTTATTGTGATTTACCTGAAGAGTTGGTCCACCCCTAGTCGCTTCCCCTCCCTGGTGAAGCGCAGTGTGAAGGGGATGAGGCTCTGGACCTGGCAGCCCACCGCCCCGCCATGGAGGTAGTAACCGTTGGTCACAGCCGGCATCAGCACCTTCGGGGCTTCTACAAGAGCCATAGAGGAGCACAGTTTACCAACACTGATACTGAACTGTAGTGAACGGTGGCTATGCATGAATTAACATAGGAAATAAATACAGGTCATTTTAGCCCATCAAAGAGTTTGGAAATTACTCAGGCAGCACTTCCTCTCATCTTCAATTACCCAACCCATCCATCCATCCCGCCCTCCCTCCCTCCCTCCCTGCAACCCACCCACCTACCCACTATCTATCTATCTATCTATCTATCTATCTATGTATCTATCTATCTATCTATCTATCTATCTATCTATCTATCTATCTATCTATCTATCTATCTATCTATCTATCTATCTATCTATCTATCTATCTATCTATCTATCTATCTATCTATCTATCTATCTATCTATCTATCTATCTATCTATCTATCTATCTATCTATCTATCTATCTATGTATCTATCTATCTATGTATCTATCTATCTATCTATCTATCTATCTATCTATCTATCTATCTATCTATCTATCTATCTATCTATCTATCTATCTATCTATCTATCTATCTATCTATTACCACTGACCAGGTACAATGTTGGAGTATGAGACGCTGGAGACCCTCTGGAACATGAAGCCGTCCAGATCGTATCCCGTCACCCTGATGAAGAAGGCCTCGTCTGGGGCAATGAACTCCGTGATGTTCCACAGGCCGTACGGTCGTCTGTCCGGGTAGAATCGAATCGGCAGCGTCTTGATCACTTCCCCTTTGATTGACAGCAGCTCTAGCCTATCAGCTCGAGCGGGAGGGGAGAGACCGGTGGTGTTCAATAGGATGTGGGTGGGAATACCTGGAAAAGTTGGTAAAACACAAAAATACAATAAGGGCCAGTTTCACAGACATGGATTAAGCCAAGTCCTGAACTAAATGGAAATTTGAATGGAGAGAGTCCATTGAAAGTACAATTGAGTCCAGAACCAGGCTTAATCCATGTCTACGAAACTGGCCCTATAATACTTTACTGTAGCCTAAAACATATTTTTAGTTCATTTTTCATTTAACTTGTATTTACACTGGAGAGATGAATTGAGGGGCGACCCTCTTTTACAATGATGTCGAGTCAAACAAATGCAAAGCGAAAACAACAATACACTCACAATATACAATGCAAAATACATCAGATATAGTTAACACACAAACAAAAGACACAATAAGATAAACAACTAACATGGCGTACTCTACCCAACAGGCTTCTACGGACATTGTTTAAACTAAAGGTAAATGTTAAACAAAAAATAAAAAGTCAAAAAGGGTGTCATGAAGGTCACTTCAGCGCTGCTATATAGTCCAGGAAAGGCTGCCATATCTGTTTAAATTTTCTTGCTTTCCCTGAGATCTCATAACGGATTTTCTCCATATATTGTACTTGAGAACTCCATGAGCCACATATCAAAGCAGAGGGCTATCTCCTTATCCCAAACCTTAAGAATTGTGTGCATTTAGTTAAGGTTGACCCCACTGACCTTGTACCGGCCGACTGATGGTCTGTTTGAAGTCCAGGGTCGGCTTCCTGGAAAACCCGGCTCTGAAGTCGATGGTGCTGAGGCCGGAGATACGGACAGAGTGTCTCCCTTCACTGGATGTCTGCAGCAAAGGAAAAGGTGCAAGGAGGTTTACAGATCATGGGCAACTGTGGCTCAGGTGGTAGAGCGGGTCAGCCAATGAAGGGTTGGCGGTTCGACCCCCAGCCCTGCCACTTGTGTCATGGATGTTGTGTCCTTGGGCAAGACACTTCACCCACCTTGCCTCGTGTGAATGTCGATGATTAGCCTGCTATCGGTGTATGAATGTGTGCGTGAATGGTAATGTGGGAATGGGAACAGGTCTCCCTTGAAAAAGAGTCTCCAATCTCAATGGGATTTACCTGTATAAATAAAGGTTAAAAAAGTTTTCATTGCTGCCATTCCACATTGCTGTCTACATGTTTAATGTCCTGAAATGTCCAAAAACCCTCAATGATGCTTGACGTTGAAAGGTTTCAGTTACAGCTCTGGAAAAAATGAAGAGACCACTCCAAATGTTCAGTGTCTCTGGTTTTAAATTCACATTAAGTTTTATTCCACAACCTACTGACAACATTTCTACTAAATTACCCCGAAACATATTGTCATTAAGAGCATTTCCATTAAGTACTGTAGAGATGAAGATTGAAGAAAAACCCAAACTGGTCTTTTAATATTTTCCAGAGCTGTATATATAAAGTGCAAAAAAAAAGAAAAAAGAAAGAAAAGTAGTCGCATCAAAGTGCAGTGATGAGTGAGTGGTCTTAATGACAGACACACAACACTTTGGCTGTTGTGTAACGCCGGCACTTTATATAATACCAACCATCCCTGCGTGTATAGACAAGCCCCTCTAAAGTTAGCTGAATATCTCACACCCCAAAGCATATAAAACATCTATAATTCAGAGATGACCCACTCCGTCTGGCATTTCACACTTTAATTAAAACAAACAAACTACTATAATCAAAGAGTGGCTTAATGGCTTATACGGTTTTCATTATGTGCAAGGTTCTTTTGAAGATTTTTTTTCAAAATATACAGTAGAGACGGGGTAATTACAAAGAAATATATAGACAGTGTTGAGAGGCTTGAAACTCCACACCTCAGGTAAGATACATTGGAGGTGTCGGCCACAGACGCTGAGTCACACACAGGGGTTTGAGTACCACCACGCAAACTCCTAAACTGTCATTTTGCAATTGGGCTTAAAATGAAAGAGAACGTGTGGGTTTTTTACTGCATTTTGCAATTACGGTTCTGCGTTCGACTTGACGTAAACTTAGCAGACAACTACAAAAGAGGTTAAAAAAAAAGCGTAGTGTATAAATAGGCAGACAGACAACAAAGCTAAGGGGGTGAAATGGCTTAAACATAGAGGTTAAAAAGGGACAAAAGGCCTTAAATGGTAATGCCCTGCCGTCATAAAGAACAATACATGGCGTAGTCATTGAACTGACCAACGGACACATCCCGGGTCGTTAGTCGGTTGTATATGAGGCTGTAATTAGGAGAGGAGGTCCTTTAAAGGTCAGGCTCTGAACAAAGACAAAAGGTGTCCCTGTCATTAAACTTATTTCCTAACTTCACACACACACGCACAAACACACACGCACACGCACAGAAAAACACAACACACACACACAGAGAAACACGCAAAACACGACACACACACACACCTGCACGCACACACGCAAAAGCACACATACACACACACACACACAGACACACACACACAGACACACACACACACACACACACACACACACACACACACACACACACACACACACACACACACACACACACACACACCAGGACCGATCTCGGATACACCCTCAGTGTTGCTGGAATTAGGTAACAGATACACATTTTTACACAGAAGAGCCACTGAAAAAAAAAAATCTGTGAATATCTCCTCATGATCTGCTACCTTTTATATAAAAAAAATACAGTGTTACGTAATACACAGCATAGGCTCTGTTAAAGGGCATGTTGCTAACAATGGTGGGCCCCCTTTGTTTACATTGCCTGTGTTTACATACCAGTTTACAGAGCCTAGGCTTTGTATTAACACAGTGCGGACAGCTAGCTAGTGTGTGAGGAAATATTCACTGATTTTGACAAAAAAAATAAATTGATTTCGACAAAAAGCCTTTCTCCAGAATGGCTGACTCCACCTGTTTATATCCCAAAGTTTCACTCCTCCTCCGATGTAAATAATCACTCAGAGGTTGAAGAAGGTTCTGCCAGAGGATAACGCAACATATCAGGGAGGGTTCACTAATCTGCTCCTCTATCACACAGGAGGCTAAAGGCAGCCAACAATGCACACAAAAACACACACACACACATTCACAAACGCACACACACAGAAAAACACACAGACACATTCACAAACTAACAAACACACACATACACACACACACACACACACACACACGCACACACACAGAAAAACACAAAGACACATTCACAAACTAACAAACACACACACACACACACACACACACACACACGCGTACGCACACACACACACACACACACACACACACACACACACACACACACACACAGTTTAGAAATGTTTTGAGCTGCTGCCAGTGAAGAGGGAAGGGGATCTTTGCACTGGTGTTTAGTGAAAGCACACAGCATGGGGTTAACCCGCGGGTCAAGTGCATGTACAGCTGGAAAAGAGACTGATGTTTTACCTCGTACAGTAAATCATTGAAAAGGAGAAAAAAATGTCTCATTGGTTGAAAGTATGTTCCACGTTAGCTATTTTTTTTAACAATTTTTATATTTTGTGTTTGTGTGTATACTTGAATGCTGCTACAATTTCGTTGTACACTCTACAATGACAATAAAGAATTCTGATTTTGATTAGCCTACTTTTTTTTTTTAAATTTTTTTTACAAATTACTTTATTTTGCAGACATGGTTCTCCTATAATGCCCGCAAACCACCCATATTAAACCATAGTTTTTGAGAATAATCTATTCTGGTTGGCTGGAGTACATAGGTGTGGATTAACCTTCTGATGTATGGAAACCTAGATGGAACTGTTATAAATTCTGTACACTTTTATGCGTCGCCGCTCATTAAACAGTGTTGATAACTGATTTTATAAAGTCTAAAAAATCCTGCCAAAATGTTTTCCTTATAACTGTAATTTGATATTGATGTGTGACTGTAATATATAGCTATATATATATATGTTTTAAAGATTATTTTTGGCATTTTCAAGCTTTATTAGATAGTACAGAGTTGAAATGGGGAGACAGAGAGAGAGAGAGAGAGAGGGAGAGAGAGAGAGAGGGGATGGCCTGCAGTAAAGGTCCAAGGGTCGGATTTGAACACGCGCCCACTACAACGAAAGCCGGAGCCAATATGGTACGCGCTCTATCCACTACGCCACCGGAGCGCCCCAACTGTAATATTTTGTAATAGTATTTTCACACTGCAAAGAACTATTCCTTTAAAGCCCGGCGTGGACACAGTTTTACACGTAACATCTTCCACTGTAAATCAAATGGGCGCTAACACATAACACAGCTATGCAGCGATTAGTGTCCCGACAGGAGACTGCTGCAAAAGAACACAGGGGCCATCAAGGCTCCCTCCTTCAACAAATCACTCAGGTAAAAATGCTTGTCATTTCCCAAACATCTGGCTTTACAGTGTGTGGACATTGAAATGTGTGACCTCTCTCTTTGCGTTAGCTGGATAGCAGGGGGCCAGATACAGTTACAACCCTCCGAGGGGAACGCAGGAGCACGGAATTAGGACAAGGACAGAAAACTGGAAGCAGACGTCCTCTAAGCTCCACTAATCACTGCACTGTTTCAGAGAGGTATCGAAGGTATCCAATATTTTTGGCTTTGGTGTTTGGTGTTTTTTAAACTGTGCTGTCGTCCCACAGCATGCAAGCATAAAGAACGATACATTATTTCTCACATTCACTCACTCACTCACTCACTCACTCACTCACTCACTCACTCACTCACTCACTCACTCACTCACTCACTCACTCACTCACTCACTCACTCACTCCCACACACACACACACACACAAACACACATTTAGTCAGCTGCGTACAAGTTTCGGCGGAAAGTAAAATTAAGCCCATTGTCTGCCTTAGGAAGATAGCAAAGATGCATATTTTGTGCTTTAATAACGTTTTACTTAAGAGTATGAGTTATCGATACCGGAAGCTCAAATCTGTCATCATCTCTCCAGCTTTTACCGCCCTCTGTAACGGTCAAGTTTATTTCTTGACATTGTATTTTGTCAAAACGTTCTCTTAATTATTTTTTTCTGCACTGTGGCCCAAGTGCAAAGGGTTCCCCACATTTATTTTTCTAGCAAGCTGTGTTGAAAGCAGTGTCCTGGCTCGAACACACTTCATTTATTATTTCTATCTATCAGAGGCGTCCTAAAATTCATCTCGGATGCTGAAATGTGTCTTTCTGATGACGTTTTTGGTAGTTTAGATGCTTTTACCCAGTGGTCTTGCACGTTAAACTGATTCAGATATCAGTGTATCTCAACATGCTGATATACTGTATCACCGCACATTATTGACTGCCTTTTTGCACAACTTACTTATTTATTTATACTGAAATGTTTTACTGACTCCATCTTTGTACATATCATTGTCTATTTTTAGTGTTTGGAATGATCTCGTCTATTTGTTTGTTTGTGCCTGTGCACTTTGCATCTGTTCACCATGGGATAGTAAGAAAGGTCTTCTCAGTCCATTCCCTTATATTTATTGTACATGTGAAGTTATTGACAATAAAGCTGACTTGACTTGACTTGACTAATCTAACTTTAGAGCCTACTACACACCTCAGAGGCACATGCAGCTTTCAGCTCTGGTGTGAGTGTATTGACCTCATTCCAAAAAAGTTGTACAACTGAACTAGTTGCAGTAAATCTTTTTAAACGACAACCAAGGAGTTGCTAAGAGAGGCCCTGTAATTTCAACAGACGCATTTCCAGGTAAAGAATGTAATGTAAACAGAAAATGTACAAAAGAAACATTAACTATCCCTGCATTCCAAATCACATACTGGTTATTTTGACTACACTGCATACTAAAAGCACAGAAGAGTTTTAGGGCCACAGGAGAGAAAAACAAATCATATAAGGAAGATTTTTTTTTGTCATTATGTCGAGAAATGTCAAGAATAAAGATGAATACTGCAAAATGCTATTGGAGTTAGTAAGGCATCTAGGTATTCTTGACATGCATGAATTGGGACATCCTGAATCTTTTTCTGGCGTACTAAATAGTAGGGAAGTATGGGGATTGGAACACAGCCCTTGTTTAGAACAAGGAGAGATGCATTGTACCATTGTAATGAATGGTTTACCTTGATAGACCACATCCCGGGGTGCGGCTCCTTGATGTTGACGACTCTGGCGGAGTTGGGAATGTGAAGGAGCTCCGTCAGACCATCACTCTTCCCCACAATCTTCCCTACAGGCAACAAAACAGGGACACAGCGACAATTACTCATATTTTCTACATATTTAGGCTATATTATATAAGATATATGAGATTTAACCCTTTTTTGGAGGCATTTGTCATGCTTTAATGACAGTGTGGGCACACTCTTAATACTACACCACGAGCAGCCATATGTCTTCTGCATCTTTGACATATGCCATTTAAAAGGTGGAGTCAGTGATTCTGGAGAACGCTTTTTGTCAAAATCACTGTTTGTCAAAGTCAAGGAATCTCCTCACGATTCACTGCCCGCCCTTACACTGAAAAAAATCAAGTGTTCAATCACAGCCTGAACGGAAATGTTGCTAGTTAAAGGTGTGTGTGTGTGGGGGGAGGGGGGGGGGCTTTGTTTACATAAAGACAGGCGGTGGATCATAAGGAGATATTCACTGATTAGGACAAAAAGTGATATTGGCAACAAGCTTTCTCCAGAATCGCTGACTCAACCTTTAATTCACTTTCAAACAGTGTTACCTTTTTGTGTATGAAAAGTGCAATATAAATATAGCTTGATTTAACGATTTTATTTGATTGCATTATTGGCCGTATCCTGTACTGTAATCAATTCAACTCAATTAAAAAAAAACACTGTATTTGTCCCCAGGGGCCAATTGAAGGCACATAGAGCAGCAGCATTACAAAGGACAAATGTAAATTGCAAACTTAAAAAACAAAAAAACAGTGTTGCTACTGACACGTCTACAAAAATATCATATAAAGGCAAAGTCAAATGTATTTCTATAGCACATTTAAAAACAACATCAGTTGACCAAAGTGCTGTACAACATTCAATACAAAACAATATGTATATACGTAGGATACAAGAGAAAAAAAAGGGAGGAGTGTCAAAGTCTCAAATTTTGTTAAAGGCCAATGCAAAAAGAAAGAAAGTGAGTCTTCAGCAACGTTTTAAACTGGTCACCTGTACATATCCTATCATACCTTGTGTGTTTTTAAAAGTGCTATATAAATAGAGCTTGATTTAACAATTCAATTAGATTACATAACTGGCCGTCACATGTACCGTATCCTATCCTACCTTGTGGGTTTCTGATCTCGATGCTTGGCGCGGGGCCGCTGAGAGCCACGGTGATTTCCTGGAGGCTGGGGTCAAAGGGGATCTGCCAGGTGTTACTCAGACCGCTGCCGTGATCTGTGGACAACAGGTTCACTTTGGACGAATGCACGGCCTTCTCCACCCATTTAAGGACCTGTAGAAGAAATATACAGAAACATTACTCTATCTCTACGAGGGTATATATTTTTTTACCATCTCTTAAATGCAATTTCTAATGTCTAATCTTGATGTATTTTATGTCCTCCCACCCATTTAAGAACCTATGGAAGAAATATACAGAAACATTACTCTAATGTCTATCTATGTCTATCTATCTATCTATCTATCTATCTATCTATCTATCTATCTATCTATCTATCTATCTATCTATCTATCTATCTATCTATCTATCTATCTATCTATCTATCTATCTATCTATCTATCTATCTATCTATCTATCTATCTATCTATCTATCTATCTATCTATCTATGTTTTCTAATGTCTACTTGATGTATTTTAATCTTGATGTATCTTGATCTTGCCTGCAGTGTCTCGCCTTAAGATGTCGGGGTTTAAAAAATGAAAATAACATTTTGAAAGGAAGTCCATTCATTCATCTTCAATCATGAATAATCTACTTCTAAACGACAGACAGACAGACACACAGACAGACAGACAGACAGACAGACAGACAGACAGACAGACAGACAGACACACACACACACACACACACACACACACACACACACACACACACACACACACACACACACACACACACACACACACACAAACACACACACGCACACACACATATTTAGTCAGCTGCGTACAAGGTCATGCCCCCAACATGTGCAAAGCCTTCATCAGGAAGTGTCTGACATTCCCCTCTCTCTCTGCCCCGTGTCCCAAAGGAGACCTCCTAAACTACTACTGTTTAAACCCAGACATTCACTGCGTTCCAATCTACTATTAAGTATGTCAGAAAAAAATATTTAGGATGTCCCGATTCTTGTGGCCAGATTTAGGATGGTTAGAAATACCCGGATGTCTACTACATCAGGCCGATATTTTTAGTGTTGAAAACAGGATGCTATTTGGGCGATTCTGACCCATAATCCAGTGCGCACCTGAAGTATCGTCACATCGACGTAGCCTCCATATGAAAACAACCAGGGATGCAACAGATATAAAAACAAGAAGCAAGATCAAGGCGCAATGTTATGATGAAATAAATAAGTAAAAGTATGTGCCAAGTGTATACTGCATCCTAACTAGATTCTTTTTATGGTCAGATGTAGTATGTAGAATAGAAAAAATAAAGAGTACGAGATTTGGAATGCAGGGAGTGTTTAACTCAGAACATGTAAAGGACCAATCAGGCATTTGTGGCTGGAGAGTAAAATGTTACAGTGGAAATTCTCAAGGTGCATTGGGGGAAATGTGACAATAAAATGTATTGAAATGCATCATTCATCTGTTCCCTAAATCCACAGATATATATGATATTAAATTTTAATTATTTTGGGGCATTTTAATCCTTTATAAGACAACTTTGGAGATGCAGAGGTGAAATGGGCCAGAGAGGGGAATGACATGCAGAGAACAACCACGGGTTGGATTCGAACCTGTGTCTTCTGCTTCTGAGGACTGAGCCTCTAATTGGGAGGGGGGGCTCTAACCACTACACCACAAGCGCCCCTACAAGTGAATTTGTAATCATCCGTTTAATTCTAATCCTTAAGAACACTGAAAAAAATAAGATAAAAATAAGACTACGAGCAAAGATAACAGAAAGACAAAGCAAGCGAGACAGAGAGAAAGTGTATGAAATTGATTAACAGCAAGGTGAGAATTACTAAACTGAATTACTAAACATAAGTGCTCTCATGCATCCTAATTGGAAATGTTTCAAAATCAAGAAAAAAAAACGTCCTCCGAGTGCATAACGTAATCTAATGTTACAGTTATAAAACAGCAACACAATTCAAACGTCAGGCGGTTAGAGTGATTGCCCCGTGTGTACGTCTGTTGATTTACATTTCTTGGGAAAGGTTAAAAGGAGCTCCCGCACGCATTAAATCAATGAAACATTTCCTGCACATTTGATCTGGAGTCCAGACGTGAACATGGGCACAGCATGAGACACAAGAGAGAGAGAAAGAGGCCGTAAAAAAGCTTTTGGGCCGTCGTTTAATTTACACAGCGTGAGAGTTAGAACCCCAGGGCCAAGCTCGAGCGAGTGAGTGAGTGTCAAAATGAATTCCGTGACCAAAGTACATCTTTTGAAAACTGGAATGTGTTTCTTTTGAAGCCTCTAACGTGAAAAATTGTACTTGTACTAAAAAAAAAACATAGAGAGAAATGTGGCTCCAACTGTTTTTCCGTGAGGTAATGTCAAAGTCAAATGTATTTCTATAGCACATTTAAAAACATCATCAGTTGACCAAAGTGCTGTACAAGATTCAATACAAAACAAAATATAAGATACACGAGAGAAATAAAAGGGAGGAGTGTCAAAGTCTCAACTTGTTTAAAGGCCAATTTAAAAAAAAAATTGTCTTCAGCAACGTTTTAAACTGGTCAACTTTACAGTGTTCCAGGTTCCATTCATTCACACACAGACAGACATACAGGAAAGATATAAAGATTAAGTATTACGCTCACACACAGTCACAAACGCACAGCTGTTTGATTGATTCCTAACTGATTTCAAATAAAATAAAATGATAGGTTTACCTCGTTGACCTGCTTCTTGTCCAGATGGAAGACCTGTCCAGAACTGGTGGAGGCGATTTCCTCGTAAACCTTGTAGCCGATGTGACCCCGATCATCGCAGTCCCCTGTCAGCACAAACACCACCTACACACACAAACACACACACATACACATTTCATCTCCTTATAGCTAGAAACGTGGTCTAAAATAGTAGAGCATCAATATATGATATCAAAGTTGGATGTATAATTAAGTTTTTATAAAAATCTGATTGAAAATGTGTGTTCATAAATATTGTATATGCCGTATCAAACCGATTCCGTGGTAACAGTCCATGGCAACCAGAGAATAGCCCGTCTAATCTAAACTGAATTTCTGTGAAGTTGATCGAACTTAAATGACAATATATTTATCCAGTGTGAATATGAAGGTGTGTTGAATTCTGTTAGTGTTTTATGTTCTCACTGTCTAACCCTACATTTTCCCATGTGTGACATCACACATGGGAAAATGTAGGTTAGGATTAACAGGACAGCTGGGCCAAGGGAAGACTGAGGGAAGAATGAGGGAAGAAAAACCTCATTCATTATATTATAATAGCGATTTTATAATGATAGAATGCTGGTTCCATATGGGTGAACTATTCCTTTAATTATTTAATTTGGATTGATAAATATGCCTATAACTATTTTCAGATGCTTTGCTATCATGCAGCTAACTCCCTATATGACATAGTTAGAACCCTAACCTCCAAACTGTCTAAAATATAACATGTGTTACAAACCTGCGACTGCTTCTGCTGAATGAGTTGCAGGACTTCGTGGGCCAGCTTGTAGTCTTTGGATCGGGCATCTGTGAAGACGTAAATGTAGGACCCCGGCAGGGAGATCTCCAAGGCGATCTTAATGGCACCAATGCTCATCTCGGGACAGTCCCCACCGCCCTACAGAAACAGAAGGATGTCGTCAGCAAACGGTGTGAATGTATGTTTGTTTTTTAGAGATCATTTTTTGGTCAAGATCATTTTCAAGCTTTATTAGATAGTACAGAGTTGAAATGGGGACACAGAGAGAGAGAGGGGGGGGGGTGGGGGGGGGGAATGACCTGCAGTAAAGGTCCACGGGTCGGATTTGAACCCGCAACCACTGCAACGAAGGCCGGAGCCAATATAGTACGCGCCGTGGTCATTCCCCTCTCTGCCCCATTTCCACTCTATCTCTCCAAACTATCTGATAAAAGCATAAAAAATGCCAAAAACTCATATTTAAATGATGTATCAATATGCAATACAAAGAGAGAACAGTAGTATTGGATTGCATTGAGATGTAACTAATAAAGTGGCTACTGATTTGACTGCTGTTGATATATGTTTTTGTGTTCCTCTTACTGCTAGTTATAGTATTTATAAAAAAAAAAATATTGTGAGACTTGGAACAGTGAACTGACTTGCCCATCTTGGGATGAATAAAGCTTTTCTGATTCTGATTCTGAGTGTATGTTAATATATAATAATCAATTCAGTTCTTTGATCACATGGATGAATACAATCGCTAGTTGGAAGCATCAACCCCCCCAAAAGAGTCACATCTGGAATTGAGTGACCCATGATTTTAGGCCAGGGAGGGTGGGGGGGGGGGGGGGCAGGGGTGAACAGACTGCCAGGAATGCCCTGCCTATGCTGTTTTTAACACTAACCATCCCAACTTGATTTAGTAGACGTCCGGCTATTTTTAGGCATACTAAATCTGACCACAACAGTTGGGACATCCTAAATCTTTTTTCTAACGTACCTAATTAAGTACCTAATTTATTAGGGTAGAATAAAGATTTAGGATGGCTAAAAATAGCCCGACGTCTACTAAATCAGGTTAAGATGTCTCATTTTACCTCTAAAGATCATACGTAAATGACATTTAACAGCAAACAGGACCATCAGTGCAGGAGTAACAGCTGGCGTTGTAAAAACACACTACCACTATATCCTGAACCCCGACATCTCCCCTTGCTCCCAGTACACTAAAAAGCCCTAGATAACCTTTCAGTGCACTTTTGTTCTAGTGGCTCAAGTGTTGGCCGAAAACACATATTTCATTCTTCCAACACATTCATGTCAATTTTTATAAAAAATGTCAGTTCCAAAGAGAGTGTGTTTTTTTTGTTTTTCCGTGCACTCCATGGCCAAAATAAACTCTTCAGGGGTTGAGCAGGTGAGGAGGTGAGGGGAGG
>NC_137212.1:4305399-4312899 GCF_949987685.1 Ammodytes marinus
GAAAGATAATAAGACAAATTAAATGTTTTTTAGTCATTTTCTGTCTCCTACATTTGCTGTCACTATCCTTTTTCAGGGAAAGAAGTAATCGCATTAAAGTAACAATGTGTAAAAATATCTGATTTAAAGGGATGCTTCAGTTTTTTTTGTGTGTTACCTTATGGATATGGTGATCAGTGCAGTCACCAGAAGGAGTTTTTGGGGGAGGCGTGGCTGTAGTATTAGGTCAGCTTTGTACTGTTGCAGAGGGTGTCAGTAGAAAAACGGTTTTCCGCAACACATATAAATGCTTACGTTAAAAAAATAAATATCTATTTCAATTGTACTAAAACGTAGGATATTTTCACTGCTCTAGTTTGCCGCCAGACATTGTTTTTTGTTTTCTTGTGTCTGTTTCATGGATTGGATGTATACTGTATAGCGCTTTTCTAGGCACTCAAAGCACTTTACAGGGTTCCAGGTACCTCGAACATACAGCAGTCATACACATTCGAGGCAAGGTGGGTGAAGTGTCTTGCCCAAGGACAGCAAGGTGGGTGAAGTGTCTTGCCCAAGGACACAACAAATGATCTGAGAAAAAATAAATTATATGGTCGACCAATCTATTAACAAAATATGCAACATATCTATCAACACATGGGCCATCTGTGTACTATTATCACTCTGCGGTCCTTATAAACGTTATTGAGAAGTCATAAAAGCATAATAGGCAGTAAAATTAAGAAAATCAAATGAGGATTTCAACTTGAATTGCATTCTTTCTGATGCTCTGTTTGGTTTTGTTTCTGGTGTGGGAAAAAGGTGGGCGGGCGAAAGGGGGGGAGGGGGAGAGACCAACAAAATCTATTTTTTTTGAGTATCCGATATAAACATTATCACATGTTGGCAGCTTTTATAGTCGTATTCTCACCACAAACTGTGTGACGTGAGCACTGGTGGGAGTTCTACAGGGAACAAGTTAAAAGAGAGAGTTGAACATAATCTGCTTGTGTGGTTGATGGAAGACCGCCTAGATCTGTGGTGTGTCGGCATAACAACAACCGCAAGAGATGAACACACACACACACACACACGGACGCACACACATGCACGCTCGCACTCACACATACACACAAATACAAAGGAGAAAGAAAGAGGCAAAAGTGAGAGAATAATTTGAAGAAAGGTTAGTTTTGAGTTTTTTGCATTGCATGCATTAGCCCTATTAAAGGTGCAGTGTGTAATATGACATCATCTAGTAAGTTCTAGAAAGTTCTAGAATGCAACACTCCCTGGGTAACCCCACCCCTTTCGAATAATAACAGAAGCTACAGTGGCCTTCAAGGACAAGAACAATTCTAAATTTTAAACAATGCACCTGATGACATTCCAACTATCACACTTTCAAGATGGCGGCACTAGGACTTGGTCCAAAATATGCAGAAATATGGACATATATGAGACCCTTTCTAAGGGAAAAATAAATAATTAAAAACATTTTTTTCAGCTATTATGCACTAAATTAAATGGAATTATGGATATTATAATTACTTTCTACAAAATCTGCTAGGAAAGAAAACCCAAAATTCTACACACTGCAGGTTTAAAGGTGCACTATGCAGTTTTAGGGGAGGGGGAATTGTTTACATTTGCAGAACCTGCACTTAGATTAGAAACTATGTTTACTTAGAAAAAAAGGATGCATGGCATGTACTGTCATCAAAACGAATTTCTAAAAGTTATGGAATATGTTTGATTGGAATGTGGAATGGGGATCTGGTTTGTGTAAATAAACACTAGCGTTATGTGTTGGTCAGAGGTGAAATGTGTGTGCTACAAGGATTCCGAGAAAAGCAACACTTGGAGGAATGGGCTATTTCTTGTCTGAGACCCTCTGAGGTCTTCACGCTTTGACCTTTGACCTTTACAGATAGTCGACCGTGACCTGTTAACGCTCTGGACGGGGAAAACAATCCATAAATCCATCAGGAGCACATTGCTTCACCTCTTCATACTATTTTTTTGGAGTAATTAAGTCAAGAGAGAGAGAGAGAGCGTGTATCATATTGGCTCCGGCCTTCGTTGCAGTGGTCGCGGGTACAAATGTGTGTGTGTGTGTGTGTGTGTGTGTGTGTGTGTGTGTGTGTGTGTGTGTGTGTGTGTGTGTGTGTGTGTGTGTGTGTGTGTGTGTGTGTGTCTGTGTGTGTGTTTGTGTGTGTTGTGCAACTGCTCCTTTTTTACCCATAGTGCATCACAGCTAAGAGCTAGGTCAAGACATACAGTATGCTCATTTTACTGCCATGACAACCATGCTGGATTAGAGTGAGTGCTGTAGGGTGGGATGAGGTGGACAAAGCCTGGGTTTAAGATTACCTCAGGTAGCATTGTCTCTGTTAAGTCTCTAAATACCTCTCAATTAAAGGGCAAATGCAGGGGCGCTCCAGTGGCGTAGTGGATAGAGTGAGTGCCATATTGGCTCCAGCCTTTGTTGCAGTGGTCGTGGGTACTAATCCGACCCGTGGACCTTTACTGCATGTCATCCCACCTCTCTCTCTCTGTCTCCCCAATTCAACTCTGCACTATCTAATAAAGCTTGAAAATGGCAAATTCTGTTTTGTGGGAGGTTTCTTTTAATTTATTTACAGCTTGTGAGTGACCATTATATTAGCTAATAGAAGGAGCTCAAACACACACATAATAAAGAAACATGAACAATGGCGAACGTACCGCATGGACAAAATAAGAATATGAGTTAAACAATCGAAGGACATTTTTCTGGTCATGATTATTTGTTTTATTCCGTCAGAATATATCATACCAGCTCATGCCTATTGCCTAGGCAGAAGTCTTAATGGGAATATTCCCGGTTAAAAAAAAGGTAAACGAAGACATTTGGAAAAAGTTAGATCATCATTTTAGCCTTTTGACCTTTCCAAGACACTTGACCAAGAGCTCTGCATATGTTTCCATCAGTTTGACACGGAGAGCACCGCAGGGTATGACACACTTTAACATGTGTAGATTATTTCTCGCATATTTGGAGTGCTTTGTGGTGTGTCATTTTTTGGAAAATAGGAAAAAAAACTGAGGTGGTCTTCATGATAAATGACTCCCCCCAACAGATACCCGTCACAGGCCAGGGGTAGGGGGCACTGACAGCCCCGCAGCCTGTAATTCAGATTCGCTAAACACTCTGTCTACTTGAGACACATTTTGAAAGCACACAGGCCATAGATGCCTTTGGTATTTCACCTCTATACAGTCATATGAAAAAGTTTGGGAACCCCTCTCAGCCGGCATTATAATTGACTCTGCTTTCACAAAAAAAATATAAAAGTGGTATGTCTTTAATTTACCAGGAACAGCTAAGTACTGGGATGTTTTCCAAACAAAGATTTTTTGAAAAGCAGCATTTGGTTGTATGAAATAAAATAAAATGTGAAAAACTGGCTGTGCAAAAATATAGGAACCCTTGTGGTTTTGTTGATTTTAATGCCTGTAACAGCATGTAAAACTGATGACTTTAAACACAAAGTTGGTTGGATTATGTTGTTAAGCCTTGAACCTCATAGAAATGTCTGTTTAATCATGAGAAAATGTATTTTAGGTGCCTAAATGCAAGTTGCACTTCTCTTTGACTCTCTGCTGAAGTGAGACCGAATGGGATCATCAAAACTGCTCCCAAAAGATCTGAAAAACAAAGATTGTTCATTGTCATGGTTTAGGGGAAGGCTACAAGAAGCTTTCCCAAAGGTTTCAATTGTCAATTTCGACTGTAGGGAACGTTGTCAGGAAATGGAAGGACACAGGCATAGTGGCAGTTAAACCCAGGCATGGCAGACCAAGAAAAAAACAGGAGCGGCATAGGTGGAGGATTGTGAGAATGGTTGCACACAACCCACAGATCACCTCCAAAGACCTGCAAGAACATCTGGCTGCAGATTGTGTATCTGTACATCGTTCAACAATTCAGCGCAATTTGCACCAAAACATCTGCTTTTTCTAAAGACCAAATAACTTAATTTTTGTCTCATCAGTCCAAAGCATTTTCTTCCAATATGAAGCTGGCTTGTCTAAATGAGCTTTTGCATACTCCATGCAACTGTATCTGTGGCGTGGGCGCAGAAAGGGCTTCCTTCTCATCACCCGGCCATACAGATGTTTTGGTGCAAATTGCACTGAATTGTAGAACCATGTACAGATACACAATCTGCAGCCAGATGTTCTTGCAGGTCTTTGGAGGTGATCTTTGGATTGTGTGCAACCATTCTCACAATCCGCCGCATATGCCGCTCTTGTACTTTTCTTGGTCTGCTAGACCTGGGTTTAACTGCAACTGTGCCTGTGTCCTTCCATTCCCTGACAACGTTCCCTACAGTCGAAATTGACAATTGAAACCTTTGGGAAAGCTTCTTGTAGCCTTCCCCTAAACCATGACAATGAATAATCTTTGTTTTTAAGATCTTTTGGGAGCTGTTTTGATGATCGCATTCTGTCTCACTTCTGCAGAGAGTCAAAGAGAAGTGGAACTTGCATTTAGGCACCTAAAACACCTTTTATCATGATTAAACAGACCTTTATATGAGGTTCAAGGCTTAACAACATAATCCAACCAACTTTGTGTTTAAAGTCCTCAGTTTTACATGCTGTTACATGCATTAAAATCAGCAAGACCACAAGGGTTCCCATATTTTTGCACAGCCAGTTTTTCACATTTTATTTAATTTCATAAAATTAAGTACTGCTTTTCAAAAAATATTTGTTTGGAAAACATCCCAGTACTTAGCTGTTCCTGGTAAATTAAAGACATACCACTTTTATCTTTTTTGTGTGAAAGCAGAGTCAATTATAATGCCGGCTGAGAGGGGTTCCCAAACTTTTTCATATGACTGTATCTATCCCTGGCTTCTCATTGTAGGCTATGCCCCTTTTTCTCTGTTGCAGACCCAGTTGTGTAGCCTTTAAAGCTACAGTGCGTAACTTTTTAATAAATGAATGTCCGTTACTTTCAAGCCACCGCCAAACGAGTTGATACAAAGTTGAATAAGCCTATCAGCTCTACAAAACTCTCTCTGTATTTCTCAGTATGGTAGCGTTTACAAACTGGTGTCTAGGGAGCTTTTCTATTTTTCCGACTCTGTTGTTGTCTGTGTGTGTGTGTGTGTGTGTGTGTGTGTGTGTGTGTGTGTGTGTGTGTGTGTGTGTGTGTGTGTGTGTGTAAACTTGTTATGTATTCTCATTGTATATTGTGTATCTGTACAAACTCGACGTCATTGTAAAAGAGGGTCACCCCTCAATTGATCTTTCGAGGTTAAATAAAGGAAAATGAATTTTTGTAAACAAACATTATATCCCAGAGTACTTCCTGTTCGTGTATGGCCGTAAACATGTTAATACCTGATAATAAGGTTGTTAAACTTTTACAAGGACTTAAAGCCCTCCTTGGTCTTACCCAGTACAGTGAAGTCGGCCTACTACAGAGAATTAGAGGAGAGGACTGCGTCAGATGTGTGTGTGTGTGTGTGTGTGTGTGTGTGTGTGTGTGTGTGTGTGTGTGTGTGTGTGTGTGCCTAGGAGACAGAGTTTAATGAACGCAAAAATAATTGAGTTTTTCTGGCACTGACAGCACTGACATATTATCACCTTATAAAGTTGCTGTGGTGAGCGGGTTAGTCCTAATAGTTTCCTCTTTACATACAGTATACAGCAGATCATGGATGGATGGATGGATGGATGGATGGATGGATGGATGGATGGATGGATGGATGGATGGATGGATAGATAGATAGATAGATAGATAGATAGATAGATAGATAGATAGATAGATAGATAGATAGATAGATAGATAGATAGATAGATAGATAGATAGATAGATAGATAGATAGATAGATAGATAGATAGATAGATAGATAGATAGATAGATAGATAGATAGATAGATAGATAGATAGATAGATAGATAGTTGTGGGGGGACACCAGTTTGTAAACTGGTGTCTTTTGTGGAGCTGATAGACTAAATCAACTTTGTGTCAACTTGTTTGGCAATGGCTTAAATGTTACCGACATTCATTTATATGAAAAAGGTACGCACTGTAGCTTTAATAAAGACATATTGATCAGTTCAGCTTAAAGGATTCAAATTCAAAAGAAATCAACCAGCTCAAATACATGCCTGTACATGTAGAGTGAAGACAGAATAACTCAAGAAAGATGTCCTCTGTGTATTTCTATAGGAAGAATCCACATCACTCTGGTAGGTTTGGGAGTAAAAATGTCACTCCGATACACACCGGCCAAGTTGTTAAACCTCAACATATGTTTCAACTAGAAAATGTACATAAACAGCTTTCACACACGGTACAGAGAGAATTAGGTCATACTATACCGGACCATGGGAATGTTCAACTTTGGCACCAGATCTAAACAGACAGTAAATTAAATGTGTTTCAAATTCAAATGAGTGTGCACCACGGAAATATGATGTAAAAGAATGGAATCATACAAATATGTGTTTAAAAAAGAAAATCTTTCCTCAATAATAAAGTCTAGACATGGGTTTGTCGAGGCTAAATTAACTATAAAAAAGTCAGGTTTTTTGGGAAAGCCCTAGTTGAAGCGGCTACAGTTAAAAGTGCTGAGGTTGCAGCTTATTAAATATGAGTAATAAAGTGCTAAAAATGCTGACTGGCAAATACTCATATAGGACGTATTGCACGTGTGAATGTAGCTGGTTGTAAGCAGCTGGAAACAATTCACTTTGGATTCCAGGTTGGTTGATTTAGAAAGAGTGATTTTTGGGAACCATGTTTAAGGTAGTAGAAGTTAGAAGGTGCGTTCCAATCCCCATATTATCTGCTATTTAGTATGGTGGGAAAAAGATTTAGGATGTCCCGATTCTTGTGGTTAGATTTAGTATGCTTAAAAATATCCGGATGTCTACGACTTCTAAATCTTGTCTGAGATTTTTTATGTTGAAATCAAAATGCTATTTGGGCGATTCTGACCCACAATCCAGTGCGCACCTGAAGTGACGTCACATCGACGGAGCCTCCGTATGAAAACAAACAGGGATGCGACGGATATAAAAGCAAGAGTCAAGATCAAGGTGCAATGTTATGGTGAAATAAATAAGTAAGAGTATGTCCCAAGTGTATACAGTATGCCTACTGCATCCTAACTAGATTATTTTTATAGTCAGATGTAGTATGTACAATAGCAAAAAGAAAGAGTATGCGATTTGGAACTCAGCCCATGTGTCTATTAAAAGCCTCACACATGGGGTAATGAGGATGTTGATGAGAGGCCAGACAGTCATGTCATACAGCCACATAGGTCGCGACCTCTGGGACGAGGCTTTGGAATTCAAGAGGAGAAGTTGGAGAACAAATCCCCGAGCCTGGAGGGAAACAGAGCCGAGGTGGTGAGGAGGACAAATTGCCAGTAACGCTTTGACAAATGGCCTCTGGAATAGGTCACTAGTGTCAATTGGACTCATGTCAACCAGAGAGCATCCTCAAAACAA
>NC_137212.1:4320399-4372899 GCF_949987685.1 Ammodytes marinus
CTTACTGTGATGTCACAAGAAGGAAACTGTAGGGTTAGACAGTGAGACCATAAAACACTCATTCTGCCTTTTCTCAGGCTAGGATGAACCGATTTTTATTTTTTTTGCACATTTATACTAAATAGGATCTCCGAGTTCAATACACCTTCATATTCCAACCGGTGAAGAAGGTCTTTAAGGTGTTTATTTGACTAAACGTTGTCTGATTGTCTAGTTTTCTTTTCAATACTATGAACCAAAAACTTCTAAAGCACGTACATCAACTGCACTTTCCATAATCATTCTAGACACAATTTTGAAGGTTATTGCATAAAGCATTTGTTCCATTATACGTAATTGTCTGATTTATGAGACATTTTGTTCTTAAAAACATGCGAAAAGGCTTCTTTTTTGTAAAAACAGCATTATTTTGATTTACAGTATAAAATGAAAAGGGCTGAATACAATATCTGTTCGTTGTAGAAATGAAATAAAGGTTTCTTAACTCTGGCTTTATCCAACATCTAGATGTTTGTTTTTGAAATATAATGTTAGAAATCAACTTGCAAAGTGTCATGATGATACATTTAAGTGCAAAACATTACCCTATTCACCTGCATTGTCTCACCCTTTAAATATGATATCCTTTTACCTAACACCCCTTACTTATGTGACTTTTCCAGACCTATATAAACCAGATTTACTATTGAATAACCCCATTACATATTGTCTAGGCATTAGGTGTTTCAGAATGAGAGAGAGAGAGAGAGAGAGAGAGAGAGAGAGAGAGAGAGAGAGAGAGAGAGAGAGAGAGAGAGAGAGATAGCTCTCAGGGGTGATGATAATCATCAAGCTGCATTGCGAGGTTCAAGCCAACACAGTAACCCAGGCGGAATGCTAATGATAGTGACCTGCCAAGCTTGAACATCTGTGTGTGGAGCCTGAGTATAGCATGGTCCCTCCTCTGGAAGGTGTGAGCCGCATCAGGAGCTCAAAGGGAGGAGGACTGGACTGGGAGCAAGCTATTACATTTCTCACTCTTTTGTCGTGCCTGTGTTGTCACAGCAAAAGAGTCAACTGTTACTGTTACTTTTTCTTCATGTATCGTATATGTTATTTTGTATTGTATCCTGTACAGCAACTGATGTTGTTTTTGAATGTGAAATAATTTTGACTTTGACTTTAACTAACTGTCTTTCTTTTTTTTTATTGAGTGATGCGCTAGGCTACATGAAAAAACAGTAAATATAGAAATAAATAAATAATAATAATAATGCTTGTTATATTATCATATTATACATATATGATAAAGAATAGAAGACATACAAAAATAGTCTCGTAGTAGCTCACTTTCTATGTGAGCTGCTGTGTGTGTGTGTGTGTGTGTGTGTGTGTGTGTGTGTGTGTGTGTGTGTGTGTGTGTGTGTGTATGTGAGTCAACTGTCTTTCAAATCATCAATCGACAAGTGTGTGGAGGAAATGTTTAGAAAAAGATAAAAGTCATAATGTAAAAGAGAAAGAGTGACCACCACATTATCAGGGTGACACACTGCAGGTGTAAACATTTTAATACACACACACACACACACACACACACACACACACACACACACACACACACACACACACACACACACACACACACACACACACACACACACAGGTTTTAACTTAAAATCATACATTACCTGGATCGTGGAAGGGGACCAAGGCAAAGTTATACAGCGGGGTCTTGGGTCTGCTCAGCGACGTTTCCAAGATCTTTGAGGCGCCCTCGATGACCTGGACGAGGTCGTCATACATGGAGCCGGTCACATCAAAGACGAAGGCCAGGGTCGAGGCTCCTTCGGGGATGTCTTCCTTCGCAGCCCCGGCGGTCTCGGGGCTTTGCCCGGAGGAAATCGCCGCTGACAGCGCGAGGGACAGCCACACCAAAACGCTGCCCATTTCAAAAGCGCTATCAAGATGCTTCCTTCCAAGTCGCAAAGTTCTTGGGTGTGTGTGTAGGCTATATGTGTGTGTGTGTTCTTCTCGCCAGTATCTCAGGGTAAGTCTCGAGATGAGTGAGACATTGAGCTCTCAAAAATGGACTGAAACGTATCTAGAACAATTTACAAACAAAATAAAAAAACACAAACAAAAGAACAAATTTGCAACATGTGCAAAATTAAGCCGAAAAAACGTTTTGTTAAGTTTCTTTTGCAGTTTCTCTTTTCGCTGAATTCTCTCTGTGAACTGAAAACAAAAGTTAACTGTGGTCCGGGCAGCTGCAGCAGCGCCTGTTGTCTGCAGTCTGTCCTTGTTCAGCTCCGTCATACAAAGACCACCTCTCTCTCAGCTGGCCAGAAAACTCTCCTCTCTCACACGAGTCTCCAATGATTGGACGAGGGGGTTTTTGGGGGAGATGACCGCGTGCGTAATTTGGGCAATTTTACTTTACAGTCACGTTATGGCTTATGTGGCTACTATGCAGGGCCGCCGCTCCCTATATACAGGGTACGCAGAGCGCGTAGGGCACCAAGCTCCTGGGGGTCCCCCCCCAAAAAAAAAAAATTATAGGCTATATATTTTTTTTCTTTTTTTTTTAAAGGAAAAATAGATGTTCCGTGGCCCCCCATATTGAGGTTTTTAAAAAAAAGTTCATGATGATCATTACATTACAAAAAATATATAAATTAGTTATTATGAACAGGCCCATTAAAGTTTTTTCTTAATTGTGTAACCTATCCAGGGGTGGATTACTGCACAGGCACACCGGGCACAGGCCCAGGGGCCCAAGAGCTCAGGGGGGTCCTTAGCCAGAGATACTGATAGTAACTTTTCATGTTGCATAGTCAAAGAGCTCAGTCACTGATGTCAATAACAGGGTCCAAAAAGGAATAGGCTAAATATAAGTATACTCATCAGAATTTAACAACATAGAAATCATCATGGGCCCCTCAACTAGTAGGGGAGAAATACAAAGGCAAGTTAAAAACAACAGCATTTGTAGCTCTGTGTAACACATACACAAATAAGCTTTCTGTGAGTGAATTCTAAATTGTTCATAAAAAGTAGCTATCCACCCTTTATCTGTTGAAATGGGCCCCTCCATCATAGAACATGGATCTGCAGACCAATCTACTGTACTGTTTTTACAGTTGCAGAGTAAAGAGTGCTGCCTGTTTAAAGAGGACCTATTATACTACTTTTCTGGTCTTAATTTCTTGTTTTACACTGCTATAGAGCAACCTGACACGAATCACATCACAAAAAACTATGTAGATTTTCGGGAAGCTCTTTCTCTTATTTTGGCGATCCAGCACATCCTGTCAACACTTGAGTGTGTGTGCTTCGGCAATCTCCGCTCCCTCCGCCTGTGCATCGGCCATCTCCGCTACCCTCCCCCCCCTCTTGCAAACCCCACTCCGTTGTGATTGGTTACCTTCCTTCCGGAACACTTTCAGTGGCGGGAAGCGCGAGCATGGACCTATAAAGGCGCGAGGCAGACGCGAACAGGGAAGTGACAGCATTACCATACATGGAAACATCCGCGTTGTCACGTCACAAATTTTTATGCGACGTCACGAATTATGAAAGGGTAGACCGCTTTGAAGACGTGACTTCTCGACTGGCTAGAATAGTGTTTAGTGCTCTGCACAGACACCCCAGACGGTCAGCAGGGAATACGTCGAAATGCATGTAAGTCATTATTTGATAATTTAGTATGGTTAAGCATGACTATGAATCATCATAACAACGTTTATAGGTCATAAAAGTCAAAAAGCATCATAGGTCCTCTTTAAGAAAAATCTGAAACATACTGTTCCTTCTGCATCTCAGGAGTTGATATAGCCTCTAAAATTTCCTCTCAAAGTGCACCAGATTGATGCATTTTACTTTAAAAAGGTAAAAAAAAATTAGTTTTTTTTGTTGGGGGGGGGGGGGGGGGGCACCACTGACAATTTAAGCTTAGGGCACCCAAAAGCTTAGCAGCGGCCCTGCTACTATGGTAACACAAAGGGCTGAAGCCGCTTTCATCATATCTATCTCCATGGGTAATTTTGAAAGAATTACATGCCATGTCATAATTGCAGTTCTTGAATATTTCTTTTTTTCAGAAACGAAAATGAGGAAACTGAACCAATTGCCTACACACGCACGCAAACACACACACACACACACACCTTTATTATACTATCTATGACACACACACACACACACACACACACACACACACACACACACACACACACACACACACACACACACACACACACACCGGTACTTAACATAGCACCCTTAAAGGCCTACTTCACCGGTTTGAATATGAAGGTGTATTGAATTCTGAGATCCTATGTAGTATAAATGTGCAAAAAAAATTAAAATCGGTTCATCCTAGCCTGAGAAAAGGCAGAAAGAGTGTTTTTTTTAACCCTATATTTCTCTTTCTCGTGACATCACAGAAAGAGAAATATAGGGTTAAAAAAAACGTACTTCGTAAATATTACTGTGATGTCACAGTAAAAGACATCACAGTAATATTTACAAAGTACGTTTTTTTTTAACCCTATAACCCTGAACCGATTTCAATTTTTTTCGCACATTTATACTACATAGGATCTCAGAATTCAATACACCTTCATATTCAAACCGGTGAAGTAGGCCTTTAACACCGACTACGTGCACAGCATAGGTAGCGAATCGCGAGGAGATTTTGACAAACACATATATTGACAACAAGCTTTCTCCCGAATTAATTTGAAAAACACTGACCAAGTCCCAGAGTTAATTTATGTCACAAGTTGAGTGGGTCAAATTGGAGTAGAAAGTTTAGAAAGTGGCGTAAGGCTGCCCCCTGGCCGTACCATGCGGGTTTGCACTGTTCAAAAGTAAGAAGAAATACAACTCCCATAATGCACCAGTTGCATTGACAAATTGAAATAGCGAGCTGTACGCATGCGCCAAATGTTGTCGGGGAAAAATGGCGGCACTGTTGCTGCAGGAGTTGGACAGCTCTGAGATATCAAAGCTGCCAAAAGCGATTCAAAACAAACTGGAAAGGGTTCTGTCGGACCAGCAGTATGAAATAGATTGTTTAAAAGCACAACAGGAGCAGTTTCGAGTTGACAGCGGTAAGATAATTAGTAGTATTTTGTTAGCTAACAATGCTAAAGTATTTTGCTTTGCTCACCACTGCACGCAGCATGTTGGCTAACGTCGGCTAATGTCACTTTACTTAATTTACTAAATCTACCTCCGGGTACTAATAAAGTAACTTGACTTGAGTTTCGAGTTGACAGCGTTAAGATAATGGATAGTAGTTTGGGAGCTAACAATGCTAAAGTATTTTGCTTTACTCGCCATGCAGCATGTCGGCTAACGGGACACATTTAAAGTTAACATTCCTGCTTGAACTGTACCAAAATATTAACTTATCATTATTATTGTTTACTATGTCTGTCTACGGCTTTGGGAATGAGCGTTAGGACCGTTAGGACTAGGTGAAGGCTAACGCGAGGTTGTCATTAACTACCATTTGACTCTAACGCTAGCGTTAGCTTGAGCTAGCCTTAACGTAAACAAGATGACATTGAACAGTAGATATATGTATAAAAAAGGTTCCTACATATCATTTAAACGTCCTACAATGCGTTGAATTTCTTAGTCTTAAAATAAGACTTTTAATTGGTATTTTAATGTTTTTCTAAAGTCTTTAAAATGCCAAGACAAGTATGAGTTAGAGTCGTTTTTTCTGATGTTGCATTTAAAAAAAAACGAATTTAGAAATGCTTGACATGGTGTGATATGGTCATGCTGCGACATAGGGTCGTGAATTCAGTTGATTGGACATGATTTGGTAAGGCACACACCTGACCTGTCTATATAAGGTCCCACAGTTAACAGTCCATGTCAGACCACAAAACAAGCATGAAATTGAAGGAATTGTCTCGAGGCACATAGGTCCATGCATTGGGTGCCTTGAGACAATCCTGCCTCGTTTTATTTTTAAATAGTTTACTATTATTGGCTATTTTATTGAGTGTGAATAACCTGAAATAGAATAACACATTTTCTACTCATTACTTTTTTTCTTTTTCTTTCTTGTTTAGACCTTTTCAAGCAGATTCTCAAACTTTTTCACTGGACCAAAAGTCATGTTACCATAAACATTTTGGGCAAAAGTGTCCCGGCCTAACCATATTAAGTAATTGTTAGTTATAGCTAGTTAACCATTTTAAAGTTTTTTTTTTCTTCTCTGTTTTTCTGACCTTGTTCTTCCAGAGCAACATTTCTTTGAGAAAGTGAAACAACTCGCTCAGTCTCAGCAAGAATTTCTGTCCCAGACGCAAGAACATCACACACTCAAGGAGAAATTCACCAAGCTTGGTAAGACTGAATATATATGACAGTATATAATATAATATAATATAATTTAATGTCGTATACAGCTCCAGAAAAAAATTAAGAGACCAGTCTGAATTTTTCTCAAATCTTCATCTCTACATAACTTATTGAAAATGCTCTTAATGACAATTTTTTTTTAGAAATGTTGTCAGTAGTTTGTTATAAAACCAAAATGTTCATTCTACTCAAACATATGCCTAGAAATATGAACATTTGGAGTGGTCTTTTTTTTTTTCCGGCGCTGCATTAGACAGTAATTTGCCTTAGAGATGTTTTATTTGTTTACTTTGGGTTGTATTAACACTGTACTTTATGCTATGGCTTTCTTTTTGAATATGTCTTTTAGAGGATGATATTAAAAATGTGCGCGAGAAGAACCATGAATATGAATCTTCCCAAGAGAGGTTGTCATCAGAGCACGTAAGGCACAAATCATCATCAGCCATTTTAAAAATCTATTTGTTTTAATCATACTGTTGTGTGTGTGTGTGTGTGTGTGTGTGTGTGTGTGTGTGTGTGTGTGTGTGTGTGTGTGTGTGTTTGTGTGTTATGAGGTTTTGCTACATTTGATGGAGTATGTGATACCGGTAATTAACACAAACAACGTGAACTGTTAGTGAGGGCTTGACAGAAATAATGCTGATGAAATGGCTGATTTCTACACTTTTGTTAAGACTTGCGTACATTTGTTGACTGCATTTATCGGATAATTTAATATTTAAAAAGATTTTATAACCTTTTGTCAACCAAAACCTCTGTTTAGACTTCGCTGTCCAAAGCCAAAGAGGAGCTGGAGGGGCAGAAGAGAGAGCTCGTGCGAACGCTGGAGAGGAGATCGCTGGAAGTGGAGCATTTAAATGGTGTGAAAGGATTCATTCCTCATTATTACTGTGTTACTGATTACTCTGCGATTCCTGTGAACACTTGTTGTCAAAATCACTTTTAGTAAAAATCTGTGAATAACTCCTCACCATTGATACTTGTCTGTACTTTGCGTACACTGAAAAAAAAATCATATGTTACTACACAACATAGGCTCTGTAAACAGGTATGTAAAAAAAAAAGGTGCCCAAACTAGCTAACAACATGCCCGTTTACAGAGCCTAGGCTGTTTTTTTTTCTTGATTATTATTATTATTTTTTTTTTCAGCGCACACACAGTACAGACAGGTTGTTACCTGAGGAGATATTCACAAATCTTGACAACAAGCGTTATCCAGAATCACTGACTCCACCTTTTAACTCTTTATTTCGATTTGAACACACTAACCATAACTTGTACATGGCAACTTTGTCTATCCAGATGACTTCAGGCAACTCAATGATAAGATGGTGGAAGTCAACACCTCTAAGATGGCTCTGCAGATGAAGCTGGATGAACTTGAAACTGCTGAAGTCAACATTAAGGTCAGCCATATTGTTATTTTGTATATTGATTAAAGAACATCTTTTTAGATGTGTCTCTAGGATGAGTGACTTTTTTAAACAGCTATAACCTTGTACTATACTTTTTAGTGTTGTCAAGATCATACCAAGATCTTTGTTTGATACTGATACCAACCGGTTTGTAGGGTTCTCTTTTCTGATTGGATATCAGGTTGTGGAATACCCGAAAAGTTTATTTGCCAATTACATGCAGAGCGGGTGACTGTGAGACCTGTGTTATGAAGCGCGCAACAACAAAAATAAAATGGAAAAAGGCAAATTTACCTTGTTTAAAGTTTCAATAAGTAAGTGGAGAAAAAAAAACTTTATTGTTTTGTTTGCCACCACAGTACAAGGAGCGGCGTATGGAGCAGGAGAAGGAGCTGCTGAACGGACAGACGTCTTGGTTGAACGAGGAACTGAAGGCCAAGAGTGAAGAGCTGCTCTCTCTGTCCAGGCAGAAAGGAAACCAAATACTGGAGCTCAAATGCAACCTGGATGACAAGGAAGATGAGGCATGTCTTATTTATTTATACATTAAAGACCTATTTCACCAGTGGGAATATGAAGGTGTATTGAACTCTGAGATCCTATGTAGTATAAATGTGCAAACATTTTAGAAATCGGTTCATCCTAGCTTGAGAAAAAGCAGAAAGAGTGTTTTATGGTCATTTTACCATGTGTGACATCACACATTTAATTTTTTAATTTAGTATTTAATCTTATTTTATTCTTGCTCTTTTTGTTTGTATTTTATATACTTTATTTAAATTAATAAATGTTTCTCCTATTTTATTTGGGGAAAACTCAGTGTCTTTCGAGTGAAAATAAAGGTTATTGATTGATTTATTAGTTAATGAAATGCTTTTTGCTTGTGATTTCCAGTTAAACAGACTCCAAGAACAAGCTGGCAGTTTGAAATCTTCCAATGAAAACCTTCAGAAACAGAATGAGGACATGATCAGTAAACTGAAAGAGGTACGTGTGGGCTGTGTGGGGTATTTGTTAAGGGTAGTGGGACTGATCACCTTTTAGTATCAGCATCTGGTCCAAGATGGCTGCAATCCAATCATCCAAATTCCACTATCCATTTTCCTTTTTGATGATATTAATTTCATGTTTCATGTATTCTATTCTATACATTGAAAATAATTTTTTGGTCTAAACAATGTCAAACCTGTAGAGTATGCCATGTTTGTTGTGTATTTTTTTTGTTTTGTCTTTTGTTTGTGTATTCGCTTTTCAAGTTGTGTGTTTATGTTGTCATTTATGTTGTAAAAGGAAAAATTCAAAAATTAATGAGATAAATCATTACATTTAAAGACCATAGCAACGTGATATAGCAAATGTTTACTCATTGCAGGCAAAGGAACAACAGGCCACCATGGAGGAAAAGTTCAGGAACGAGCTGAATGCCAACATCAAGCTTTCCAATCTTTACAAGGTGTGTATTTGTGGGAGTTTTTTTTCTTTCTTTCTTTTTTAAGATAATCTTTTGTCATGTTCAAGCTTTATTGGATAGTACAGAGTTGAAATGGGGAGACGGAGAGAGAGGGGGACGACCATATGTTTGAGATTTATGGTGGAAAATGATTGTAGGAATCTAACGCACACAAATCCAGGGCTTAAGATATTCAATGCATCATAAAAAAATGCTGCGTATTTCTTTAATATCTGGTTTTAATATTGTGCTTTTATTTACTGGGACTTAAGTGACTCTCTGTTTTAAGTTTTATCTGCCTTTTATATGGCGGAACACCGTAGACTGCATCTAAAAGCTTCGGCTTCCTCTCACCCCCTTTCGTGCATAGACACCACATTTATTTTATGAATATTGTTTATGGCACTTTATAATTATTGTCGTTTCATTTTATATGTATTTGTATGATGTGTCATACTTGCTTTTTTATTTAAAGTTGTTTAGTTCGAAATAAAGAACAAATGAATGAATGAATGCAATGAAAGGCAGACACTAGCCCTGCTGTTGTTGTTATGTGTTCACAGGGAGCAGCAGCCGATTCTGAGGCAAAGAGTGACGAGCTGAGCCAAGCTGTGGAGGAGCTTCACAAGCTGCTGAAGGACGCTGGAGAAGGTGAGAGCCCATCACAGATACCAAGACCATTATTTTTTTTTTTTTAAGATTATTTTTGGAGCATTTTGCTTTTAAAAGATAAGTTTTTGGAGAGACAGAGTTGAAATGGGGAAGAGAGGGGAGGACATGCAGATAACTGACCTGGGAGGGATTCAAACCCGGGTCTGCTGCAGGGCCTGTGCCCGGGTGGCGACGATCTGACCACTTTGCCACGAGTGCCCCCCACCATTCCCATTATTTAATACTTTGTCTTTTTCATAGTAAGAAATAATCTGAAAGATTTTCTGTGTTTACTTCCCACAGCGAACAAAGCTCTTGAGGAGAAGCTTTCTGAGATGAACGGAGCCACAGACCGGAGCGTTGCCGAGCAACAGGAGAGGATCACGGCTCTGGAGAAAGAGTTGGACAACGCCAACGAGTTACTGACCAGCTCCAAACTCAGAGGTCTGTCGACGCAATGCTTCTCTCCTTTTTATATTCTATAATTAATTAATTAATAAATATTGATTAATAATTGTTGACATTTTGAAGTCAAGCCGATGCAAAATAACGCCCTCAAAACATCAAGCCTTTTGTGTATGTGTGAATGCGTTATGTATTTTCTGTATATTTGTGTAAAAGACCTACTTCACCGGTGGAAATATGAAGGTGTATTGAACTCTGAGATCCTATGTAGTATAAATGTGCAAAATGCAAATTCACTATATTATAATAGCGATTTTATAATGATAGAATGCCGGTTCCGTATGGAGCAAAGTATTCCTTTTAAGGGCGCTTCATTTAAAGTTGTTTATCCTTCTAATACTCTCTCTGTGTTCTACTCTTTGTTCTGTCCAGGCCCCGTCAGCTCAACGTCTGTTCTCAACGAGGAGCAACTGACCACGATGTCTCCAACCGCTGCTGCCGTGTCCAAGATAAAACCCGGCATGAAGCTGACAGAGGTACAAAACTGCGTTCCAGTTCACATACTTTTTCTTTTTACTACACTACATACTAAAGCACAGAAGAGTATTAGGGCCACGGGAGAGAAAAAAAAATCAGATAAAGAGGATTTAAATTAAACAAAATTCTATTGGAGTTAGTGGGGCATGTAGGTATTTTTTGGCATTCTGCAATTGACATGCATGTATTGGGTCATCCTAAATATTTTTTTGGCATACTAAATAGTATGGTTATGGGAATGCAGGGACTGTCTTCTCTATTGGAAATTGGAAATTTTAAAAAGTATAACATGTGATGTGTGTTTTTCAGTTGTACACGGCGTACGTTGAGAGCCAGGAGCAGCTTCAGTTGGAGCGTCTTGAGAACAAGCGAGTGAACAAATACCTGGATGACATCGTGCAGGAGGTGGAAGCTAAAGCCCCGATCCTCAAACGGCAGAGAGACGAACACGAGCGCATGCAGAAGTCAGTGGCCAGCCTGTCTGCCAAGCTGGAGCAGGCTGTTAAGGTGGGTCGTGTGTGTGTGTGTCTGTGTGTGTGTGTGTGTGTGTGTGTGTGTGTGTGTGTGTGTGTGTGTGTGGTGCGGTGCTGTCTGTTTTATTTTTTTGATTTTTCTTTTTAGGGAACACAAACACTCAACTGAAGAAAAAAAAAACACACAAATCAAAGACAAACCAAAAATAAATAAGTAACATGGCCTACTCCACTTCTGTCTGTGTGTTTTCAATGGAAAGGAATTTTTGGTTCTATTTTTAATTTCTAGTTTTGTTGGGCATTAGATTCAATTGTAGGGCTGTCAATTGATTAAAATATTAAATTTGTCATTAATCATATTTTGTACTTTATATCAATATTCAGAAAAGTTCTATCATTAATGGCCTGTAAAAAAAATTAGTTTCATTTGTGTGTTGTGTGTTTTGCTTCAGGAGGTGCACCGCCTGCAGAAAGACTCTGATGAAGCAAACAAGCGCTCCTCTGTTCTGGAACGGGACACCCAGAGGAACGAACTGCAGCTAGCAGACATGGGTCAGCAGGTGGGTTCTCACTACGGCTGTAACTATATGTGTATCCAACCGAGAATCGCGATACACAGAGCCACAAACCCCCGGTGTGAGAAGGCTGCATCGCATCGCATTTTATTATTATTATTATTATTATTATTATTATTATTATTATTATTATTATTATTATTATTATTATTATTATTATTATTATCATTATTATTATTAATAATTTATTTAATTTTTTATTATTTATTTCTAAGCTTAAGTTTTGGATAACATTTTTGGTGAAGGAAGCTGTAGCTGTTAAGTGTTTATTTGTTTTCTAACTTGATTTTTGGTTTACAGCACAGTTCAATATGTTTTATTTTGTTACAGAGAACAGGGACGTGTTATATCTTTGTTTATTTATAAATTTCGCTTATATTGTTCTTTGTGTTCAGGTTACATTAAGTTAAACTGTTATTTTAAATCTTCACAAAGAAATCGTGGAATTGTGTGTATTTTTTTTGAGAACATGGTGTCAAACTTCTCCACATTCTAACTCTCCCATTTGTTCTGTCCTTACCTGTCAGGTGCGTGTGCTGTTGGTGGAGCTGGAAGAGGCTCGCGGTAACCATGTGATGCACGAGGAGGAAGTGAGCTCATCAGCCGACGTCAGCAGCACCGGTGATGTCATCAGTGCGCACCTGGTGACGTTCCGCGGAGTAGAAGAACTACAGAAGCAGAACCAGCGGCTGTTGGTCGCGCTCAGAGAACTCAGTGACGAACAAGAGAGGGAGGAGCTTGAGGCCACGGGCAACAAGTAAGTCTGAAGGAATGAAGGTTAGATTTCAAACATGTAAAAACGAATGCTAGAAAAACGACATCAACAAATATTGGCTGTGTTCGAAACGGCCTACTAACCTCCTTCCTACATACTCAACATGTATTTACTACATACTGTTTACTTAGTGGACTTACTTGCAGTGGTCGCGGGTTCAAATCTGACCCGTGGACCTTTACTACCTTTACTTTACTCCTCATTTCAACTCTGTACTGTCAATTAAAGCTTGAAAAAAGTCAGTGAGGCTGACGCATGTGACCTGTTTCAGGCGTGGGGAGCTTGAGGACAGTCTGGAGAAAGCCCAGGCCGAGCTGGAGTCTCTGAGGGAGCAGAGGAACCAACAGGTCAAAATGGCCGAGTCCATCGTCAAGCAGCGCGACATGTACCGTCTGCTACTGGCCCAGGCCACCGGGGTCAGCTTCCCTCAGCAAGGTAACACACACACACACACACACACACACTCTCTCTAGTCATCACACAGTACGCTGTTGTAAAGATAGATTCTAAACTAAATATGTTAAACACTCAGTGAGCTAATGAATTTGAACTGTCAGCTTCCCTCAGCAAGGTAACGGCTGGGCGAGTGTGGTTAAGTGTGTAGGGTGGTCGACCCTCAACTACAGGGTCGGTGGTTCGATCCCCCGTCTCCCCCCGCCACATGTCCAAGTGTCCCTGAGCAAGACACTGAACCCTAAAGTGCTTCGATAGTTAGCCTGCTATCTGTGTTTGAATGTGTGTGGGTACATGGTAACGTGGGAATGGGAACAGGTCTCCCTTTTTAAAAAGAGACTCCGATCTCAATGAGATTTACCTGTATAAATAAAGAAAAAACACAAACACTCAAGTGATGACACAGTACGATTCATGTTGCGATTCATTGGTGAAATAATCGAACCATATCGATGTAAATATTGATGCATATCGATGTCTTTATTATACACTTATTTAAATACAATATACTAAACTTGTGAGTGTTTGTCTCTTAAAGGTCCACCACCAGAGGAATTCACCCTGACCTCGACCCCTCGCCGCTCACCTACTGCCGCCAACACCAGCCAGGGAACACCCACTGCTCTGGTCTCTATGGCAACAGAGTCTACGGAAGCTCTGGAGGCCAAGGCCGCTTTGAGACAGGTAAGGGCTAAACATTATTTTTTTTTTAGGCGACATTTTAAGCTGTGGCATATGACTGACGCCCTCTGTGTTTGCACTTGCATTTGTTTCTGCAGCGCTGATACTCGCACTGCGTTACTCACTCACTCACTCACTCACTCACTCACTCACTCACTCACTCACTCACTCACTCACTCACTCACACACACACACACACCCTCACTCACTCACTCACTAATTCACTCACTCAATACACATGGATACTGCAGACTAGTTTTTCTCAACTTTAAATCGTTTGTCACACTTGATGAGAAATAAATTCATGAATGTGTTTCCCCAAACCACATAGAAATAATTTTCAAAACTTTATTAACAAAAACAATGGTTTTCGTATTGATTTTTTCCCCTAATGTTCAATGCTTTTTTTATGCGTACACATGTCCTGCACACCCCTAGTTGATATAATATAATTGATATAGTTGATATAATACAAATATCTTGATTGCATGTGCAGTTGCAGGAAGTGTTCTCGACCTATAAGAAGGAGCGCGTGGAGAGTGACAAGGCTGTTACCGGGCAGAATGAGAAACTCCAGGATCAAATCTCTGACCTTCACTCACAGAACGCCAAAGTTTCAACACAGCTGGAGTTCGCCTCTAAAAGGTACGTTTAATTTTTTTTTAAACAGAACTGTGTTGATTTGTTTTAAAAAGGAACCAATGTTCTGATTATCATGGTGCACAGCCACCCCAGACGGTCGGCAGGGAATACGTCTAAATGCATGTACGTCATTATTTTGACACTTTAGTATAGTTTAACATGACTCCAAAACATTATAACAACATTTATAGGTCAGAAAAGATGAAAAAGGTGCTCTTTTAAAAATCATGAACAGAACTTTTTTGAGAAAGTAACTACTATTCTGATTATTAATGGGATAGTTCAAAATGTTGCCCATTTTTATATTTAAAATGCACGCACAGTTACAGGAACACTTTTTGTTGCCTTTTTTTGAGTGAGGCAAAAAGCTACAAATGTAAAAATTTTGAACTATTCCTCTAAGTAAAACGACACTTTGCCATTGTTTCTTCTGGTCTACTGGAGAAGGCTTGTTGTCAAAATATTTTGTACTATGGCTGACCCTGCGCTCTGACTCCCTCCGAAGTGTGGTAACTTTAAAAGGGGGGATATGCAAAAAAAGACGAATTTCAATGTGCCTTGTGTAAATTGACTAATAAAGATAACTTAACTTTATGAATCTCTCAGGTATGAGATGCTGCAGGATAACGTTGAGGGCTACAGGAAGGAGATCTCTTCACTCAGAGAGAAGGAACAGAAGATGGCGGCCTCCACACAGAAGCATGAACAGACCATACACACGCTGAACGAGGATCTCAGAGCCGCCAAAGAGAAACTGTCCATGGCCGAGGTCTGTATTTATGTTCCAGAAAATCTTTTACTTTTTCACAGTGACGTTTGTGCCCGAGTTTGTCCCTTTATTCCAAATCGCATACTCTTTCTTTTTTCTATTCTACATACTACATCTGACCATAAAGATAATCGAGTTAGGATGCAGTGGGCATACACTTGGGACATAATTTTACTTATGTATGTCATCATAACTTTGCGCCTTGAGCTTGCCTCTTGCTTTTATATCCGTCGCATTCCCGGGTGTTTTCATACGGAGCAATTTAGGGTTCAGCGTCTTGCTCAGGGACACTTTGACATGTGGTGGGGAGACGGGAGATCGAACCACCGACCCTTTAGTTGAGGCTCGACCGCCCCCTACCCAATTCGCCACAGTCTGACATATATTGAGTTGCTGCCATGTGATTGGCTGATTAGCTATTTGTTTTTACAAGCAATTGAAGAGGTGTACTTAATAAAGTGGCCGGTGAGTGTATATTGGATGTCTAGACCCATCTTTTCCCTGTTTCCTTCCCTCTCAGGGCCGAGCGGAGAGCCTGCGTGAGGAGAACAACATGCTGAAGCTGGTGGAGTCCAGACTGACGCAGGAGAAAGAGAACACCCAGGGTCAACAGCACACACAGAACCTGCTGCTCTCCAACCTACACACCATCCAGGTAACACTCGCAGTTAACCCTTTATTACATGAGTTATTAGTAGGGATGCACCCAAATGAACCCTGCCTTCTCAATCACATACTCTTTTCTTTTTACTACACTACATACTAAAGTACAGAAGAGTTTAAGGGCCACAGGAGAGAAACAAAATCAGATAAGGAAGTTTTTTATTTTTCATTATGTTGTTTCATTTGTTGAAAAATGTCAAGAATAAAGACGAATACTCCAAAATGCTATTGGAGTTAGTGGGGCATTTACGTATTTTCAGCATACTTCAATTGACATGCATGTATTGGGAAATCCTTAATATTTTTTTTGGCATACTAAATAGTAGGGAAGTATGGGGATTTGAACGCAGAGGAAAAGCCTTGGCCGAAACCGAAAACCAAAAGAGGCTTTTGCAGTTTTGTTTATTTATTTTGCCAATTTGTTCAACATTGCATAAATTAAACTCCCGTATGTTTTCCTCAAACATAGCCTACAACTAAAAAGCCACCCTAATTAAACAAAGAAAGAGTAAAACCTTCAAATCTAAGAGTAAACTTAACATTTTACTAGGAATGTGATTGTGAACCACTCATTGATTTGTACCTTGACTTATATGAGGATGAATCTACAAAAAGATCCACACACTCACTCACACTCTCTCTCTCACTCACACACACACACACACACACACACACACACACACACACACACAGACATAGACACACACACACACACACACACACAGAGGTCAAAGTGATAACACCTGCTCTCCTCTAGGCCACTCTGGAGCGCTCAGAGACGGACACTCGACAGCGTCTGAACGAGCAGTTGGAGAAACAGGAGAGAGAGATTTCACAGCTTCAGAAACGGCTGGAGAACGAAGTGGAGCAACGCCACATGCTCACCAGAAACCAGGAGGTAAGTCATGAAACTTAATCAATGATAACTGGCATGTTTTGCTTTATTAGACAGATTTGTAGAGACAGAGGTGAAATGGGGCAAAGAAGGGAATACATGCAGAGAACTCACTCGGGCAGGGATAATTGTCTTTTAAGAACAACCTGACCTCTTCTTCCATACTAGTAAATAAATAAAAAAAAGTAAAAAAAATACATTAAGATGTTTTTTTAGACTAAAACCTTGTTGGTTTCCCTCATTTACAGTGACGACAAGCATACACAATAAACACAATCACTAGGATAACGTATAATGAACAGAGAAAACAGAAATAAAATCGGATAAAAATGTATATATAATAATTTAAATAAATTATATAAAATACTTGCCTTAAATACCTTGCTCACCAACCATACTTTTCGTGTGTCCTTGCATTTTTATTGATATTGATACCATTATCGAGACTCCTTAACAATCCAAGTCTTAATTGATACTTTATTGATACTCAACTATAATAAGGTTGTTAGAGGCGACAATACTTATTTATAGATACTTTATTTTGGGATTTTTTTTCCCACAGATCCAGTTGATGGAGGCCAAGAGGCAGCTGGAGACACAGATTTCTCTGCAGCAGAAAACGAAGGAACATTTGAATTCTGCAGAGCTGGAACTCAACACACTCAGAATGCAGCAAGGCAGCGGAGATTCACGTCACAGTCTCGGCTCCCCATCCACTCCTATTCTAAGAGGTAAACACTCACACACATTAGCTCACTCACCCTCACCCACTCACTCACTCACACTCTCTCTTCCTCACTCACTCACTGTCTTACTCACTCACTCACTCGATCTCACACACCCACACACACTCTTTCTCACTCACTCTTTCATACTAAAATTAAAGTTCCAATATGTATGTTTAGGTGTTTATTTGACTAAAACCTTGTCTGTCTGCGTCCATATTTCCATATTTCTCCTAAACAACCATCTTTAAAGGCCATTATCTCAACATACTCTTAACCACCAAAAATCTCCTATATTTTTTCCCCCACTTCCTCCAGGCTTACATGGTTCGGATGTGGACCGTGAGGACCTGCAGGGCCGCCTGCGTGTGGCTGAAACACGGGCAGAGGAGCTGGGTGAGAGCCTCCGAGCGGCCACCGCCAGCATGGAGCAATACAGAGCCATGGCCCAGAGCCTAGAGGAGTCACTGGACAAAGAGAAACAGGTGAAAAACAAACAGAAATCGGGGCGCTCCGGTGGCGTAGTGGATATAGAGCGCGTACCATATCGGCTCCGGCCTTCGTTGCAGTGGTCGCAGGTTCAAATCCGACCCGTGGACCTTTACTGCAGGTCAACCCCATTTTTAGCCAACATACAAAAGTCCTGTTGTGAATACTATTTTTCTTTTGTAAATTTTAGACCACATTTCTTTCTTTTTCATATAAGTATCTAAATAATTTCAACATTTTCCGAAGCCTCTGCATTTATAAAGAAAAAAAAGTTATGTTTAGCTATAGGTCTTGTTTATGCACGTCTTGCTTTGCTTGCTGCTGTAACACCTCCCCCCACACTCACACACACGTCTTATTCCAGGTAACGGACGAGGCACGCTCCTCCATCGAGGCTCGTATGAAGGAGGCTGAGAAGCAGCGTCGCGGTCTGGAGGAAAAGCTCAGAGAGGCAGAGAGACACAAACTAGAGTCAGAGGAGCAGAAGAAGAGAGACATGGCCTCACTGGAGGAACAGGTGGGTTATATTAAAGGTGCTACGAGGAACTTTTTTATATTTCTGAAACAGTCTTATTTTTGCTCTGATGATCATGAATGACATATTACAGCAAACAATACCATCAGTGCAAAGAATGCTGTTTTTATATAGTTTTGTGTTAAATATTGATTGATTGATTACATTTATTTCAGACATATCAACAATACAAAATGAAAAGCACAAATACAATAAAAAAAACATACAGTAAGATACATGAAAAATAGAAAAAATAATAAAAACAAATACACTGATTACAGTAAAGGAAAATGGCTCATTGTGTGTGTGTGTGTGTGTGTGTGTGTGTGTGTGTGTGTGTGTGTGTGTGTGTGTTTTGCTTATTTGTGTGTGTGTGTGTGTGTGTGTGTGTGTGTGTGTGTGTGTGTGTGTGTGTGTGTGTGTGTTTTTGTTTATGTGTGTCTGTTTGTCAGATGGAGGGTCTGAGGAGAAGTCTGAGCAGTTCCCATGCCGACCACCAGGCCGCGCTGCAGCGTGTGGCCGTGGCTGAATCACAGCAGCAGCAAGCGCTACAGGACAGCCAGGAGCAGGTAAACAGCATGAACAGATGTTTTTTTTTTTAAATACTTGATTTTACTGTGTTAAAAATTCCTTGCTCGGATTTTTATTATTTAACATGCAAAGATAATCTCAAAAGAAATCTATGATTACTGAATTTTAACTGTTTTAGCTGAATTCATTGTTCATTTAGTATTTCATCTTATTTTAATCTTGCTCTTTTTTTTGTATTTTATACACTTTATTTAAGTTAATATATATATTAATTTTTATCCTATTTTATTTCTGTTTCCTCTGCTCATTGTTATCCTTATAATTGTGTTTGTTGTGTATGCTCTTCGTCACTGTAAACAAGGGAAACCTCAGTGTCTTTCTAGTGAAAATATTGATTGATTGATTGATTGATTGATTGATTGAAATATATTTCCCTTTGCTAGGCTAAACTAGCAGCAGAAGCTCAGGATAAGTATGAGCGTGAGATGATGCTCCATGCGGCGGACGTGGAGGCTCTTCAGGCGGCTAAGCTCCAGGCGCTACAGGCCGCCGGGCTGAAACACCAGCTGGAGGAGAGAGCTCAGAGGACGGGCGCACAGCTGCTGGAGGCCAGGGTGTCCTGGGAGGAGCAGGAGAAGATACTCAAGGTGGGTTGGATATTTCATTTCATTTTCATTTAACCTTTATTTATACTCGAGATCAATTGAGGTGTGTGTGTGTGTGTGTGTGTGTGTGTGTGTGACCCTCAATGCAATGATGTCGAGTCAATCAAATGCAACAAAGCAAAAATAACAATAGATATACAATGCAAATACTTCAACTATACAACAACTGATAAAGAATAAAATGTTTAACATTCAGACAGATGTAGAATGGCTGCAATGAAAAATAAGTGAGTGAAAGTAGAATATAGCCTAATTAAAACGGTTACAGGTAGAGTTTGGCGGATTTAGGGTATTTAAGGTTGGTTATAGTATTGTTAAATTTGTTTTTGTTCATATTCCAGGAGGAGATGTCTAAGATGGAGACGCGTTATAACGAGGTGCAGACACAGAACGATCTGCTTCACCAGCAGGTCGAGAGTCTGAGCACCAAGATGTCTGAGAACCTGCAACGCGCCGCCAACGCAAGTCCCTTGAACATCTCCCTCACTGAAGAGGGCAAGTCTCAAGACCAGGTCCTCGAGATCCTCAGGTAATATCTCAAATTTTATTATTTTTGTTAAAAAAAATGTAAAGGTGCTCCGAGGAACTTTCGACTTAGTTAAAACACTTCCACTTTCGTGGCCAGCTGTTGTTCCTGGATGAGCGTACCCATGAAAAAGGCGTTAAGAAAATCTATATAAAAATAGATGATCGTCTTGTTTGCTGTTGATCAGAGGAAAAATTAGACTTTTTCAGAAATATTTAAAGGTTTTCATAGCATATTTTAGTAGCCTGGCTCCGCCCGCCCGCCTACTTCCGGACAAATTTTATTTTCCCTTCAGTAGTCAGTCTGGGTGTACAGCCCATTTCCCAGTTTTGCCGGAGATTCGACAGCCGGTCCAATCAGCGAACAGAGCGAGTGGCTGAGAACGATGACGTCGAAGTCGCGCTCCAGTTTCAGTTGCCAGAAGCCGGCTCATGACACACGTGACGACCAAACGTTATGCGATTGGTTGGCTAATCCAGAGTGGCACTGGGCAGATCCAATAGTTTTAAACTTTAACAGACACCCGCCTCCATGAGTGAACGTTTGCCAATTACAGCACTGCCAGACCTTCTGTACAAATGAAATGAAGTATGATGGTCTGGTAGCACCAGGCTAATATTTTAGGGGGGGGGGGGGGGTTTAGAACCTTTTTATTAGATAGTTGTAAAGATGAGTTGAAAGGGGGAGAGAGGGATCTCTCTTTCGAGTCTTTCAAGTGAAAGTAAAGCTTATTGTAATGTATTGTATTGTGTATATCCCTTATATTGTCTCTGCCCAGGTTTGTGCGCCGGGAGAAGGAGATAGCGGAGTCTCGTTATGAGATGGCTCAGGGCGAGAGTCTGCGTCACCGTCTGAGAGTGGAACATCTGGAGAGAGAGCTGAAGGAGCTGCAAGACAGTCTGAGCGCAGCCAAGGAGAGGATGCAGGTGGGTGTCTGTCTATCTATCTATCTATCTATCTATCTATCTATCTATCTATCTATCTATCTATCTATCTATCTATCTATCTATCTATCTATCTATCTATCTATCTATCTATCTATCTATCTATCTATCTATCTATCTATCTATCTATCTATCTATCTATCTATCTATCTATCTATCTATCTATCTATCTATCTATCTATCTATCTATCAAGGAGAGGATGCAGGTCTGTGTTTACTTTTTCTTTATTTTTTAACCTTTTATTTATTCAGGTAAATCCCATTGAGAAACACACTCTAAGTCGGGCAGACATCTCTCAATAGTTTGTGTTAATTTTGATTGGAAATGAATTAATGTGTCTCCAAAACACATAAAAAAATGCAAAAAACTTTATTAAAACCCTCTAAAAAAATAGGTTTTTATTTTCATAATTTCTCCTAAACGTTTGTGGTTAACTAATTTTGTACATAATGAAATACACTAAGAAGACAAACGTGTCTCTTTACTGTCCACTCAAACGAAGGGATCAACTATATGATCAAAAGTCCATTGTAATGTTTCCTAGGTAACAGCTAAGACCCTGGCTCAGCACGATGAGCTCATGAAGAAGACTCAGACCATGAGCATCTTGATGGAAACCAACAAGATGCTGCGAGAGGAGAAAGACAAGGCGGACCAGGAGCTACAGCTAACACAGGCTAAGGTATATAACTGCATTACAAGCTCTTACACTATACAAGTACACATTAAAATATTTAATCGCAATGAATCGCATTAATGGCAAAGTTAACTCGCACATTATCTATTATCTAAAAGTCCCTTGATTTCTTTTTGTCCCATTATTTTTTTTCTCATTTTAACGCTCTTATCACACAAATTCTCTACACCCTTGTTATTCCGTGTATTATTTCTGAAATATCATAATTTCCTATTCAGTGCAAATAGCCCACAATGTAGATCCCCTCCACCCCTAGAACAGCATACACAAACATAATTGGAACTTCTTATTTTCTTATTGAAAACCAAAATATAAAACAACATAGTTAATAACGCGTTCAACTGACGGCTCTAATTTTAATATGTTGACCTTTTATTTGTGTTGTCTTATATGGAACTTTGAGTCTGGAATAAAGTATTAATTCATTCATCCTTTGTGTTTGTTTCAGATTCAAAGACTAGAGTCGGACATCCTGCCGCTGCAACAGGCGAACTCTGAGCTGAGTGAGAAGAGCGGAATGCTTCAGGCCGAGAAGAAAATCCTGGAGGGAGAGATCAAGCGCTGGCAAGCTCGCACACAGGTCTGTGGAGGGACTAGAGAAAACATAACAATGCCTTTTTAAGAAGGGCTGAAAAGTACATTATTACTTAAAAGTAGATTGTTTCGCTTTGATATTGGGTTCAATAATTTTCCGTTTTTGGCCGAAACGGTTAAAAGGCCGAAAAAAATTACAGACAATTGACGAATTAAATGACAATAAGGAAATATATTTTTTAAAAGAGCTGCACGCTTGTAAACAAGTAAATGGCAGTAAAGAGAGTAACCAAAAAACAAAACTGCAAAATCCTCTTTCGGTTTCGGCCTTTTGGCGAACTGTTAAATTTTTTCCCGATTTCGGTTTCAGACAATAATTTTAATTTCGGTGCATACCTAGATTAAACTTTTATTTATTTTTATTTTCAAAGTACCGTTGGTTGAATACTTTAATTTAGCATGTATTAAGAAAACAATTGTATTTGTTTATTCATTAAACACCACCAACGCACTAACCTTTCCCCTCTTTTTGTTCTTGTAGCATTTGGTGAGCCAGCAGAAGGATTCTGACCCAGAAGAGTACAAGCGTCTCCACTCTGAGAAGGAGGGACATCTGAAGCGCATCCAGCAGCTCTCTGAGGAGGGCTCCAGGTTCAAAGCAGAGACCGCCAGGTGAGGACGACATAAATTCCATCACTGTTGACAATTAATTGAACAGTATTTACCTGTTCCCTCACAGCCCCAACCACATGTTTAGGTCATATCTCCAGAAGAAAAAAATGGTTCAGTTTTTACACTCATCACAAACTTTTATTCTTAAAATGTTTTTTTTTAAGTTATTTTTAAGCTTTTGAAAAAAAAAGATATTAAGAGTTTATGAGGGGCAGAGTTGAAATGGGGCATAGAGGAGGACATGTAGAGAACTGGCCCGGGTTGGATTCGAACCCGGGTCTGTTGCGAGACATAAGCCTCTAGGGGGGGACGCTCTAACCACTGTGCCACGGGCGCCAACTTCTTACAAACTTTAAATTTTCTCTCTTTAGGGCCAATAATCTAACCACAACCCTTCAAGGCCAGATCCTGACCCTGCGTGAGACGATGGGGCGGGTCACCGAGGAGAGGAACGCGCTGAAGAGGGAGGGGGAGGCCAAGAGCCACGAGCTGCAGGAGAAGGTCCGGACCATCACCCAGGTCAAGAAGATCGGCCGCCGCTACAAGACCCAGTACGATGAACTCAAGGTGGACCATGACAAGGTGTGTGTGTGTGTGTGTGTGTGTGTGTGAGAATCAAATCAGTTTTATTTGTGTAGCCCACTATCACAAATAGACATTTGCCTCAGTGGGCTTTACATTCCATACAGTATGACACCCTATGCCCTTAGACCCTTAGCTCGGCTGAGAAAAAACTCCCAGGAAAAACCCTTTATCGGGATTAGAAAATTGAGAAATCTCAGGGAGAGTTGACAGTAAGGTGTGTGAGAGACAGAGTAAGGGATCCCTCTCCCAGGACGGACATGCTGCAATAGATGTCATAAGTAGAGAAAATCAGAAAGGAGTCGAATCATTGATTTAAATTTAAACTCGCAGGAGATAGAAATCAATCAAACGGCTGTGTATAGCCACTGCTTTTGTGCTGGTGTGAGCTTAATACTCTTTTATATCTTTCCTCCAGATGGTGTCTGATGCGGCAGCGGGCCCGTCCCAGGACGAGGAGGCGCGGCAGGCTTCGGTTCAGGAGCTGCAGACCCTCCGAGACTCTATGAGCCAATCAGAGGCCAAGACCAAAGAACTGGAAGCACAGCTGGAGAACGCAAACAAGGTAAATACCACAACAAGTCACACACATAATCGTCATCCTTTTACACAACCATTCCTGCATGTTGACGGAAAGACTAACGCGGATCAGTGTGTGTGCATTTACTAGGGCTGTAACGATATGCATATCGAAACTGAAATCGCAATACACAGAGCCGAGACCCTGTATCACGTTTTATTTTTTTTTGGTTTCTAACTTGATTTTTGGTTTACAGCACAGTCATTTTTAGTTTTCAACAGTAATATTTTGTTACAGAGAAGAGAGATGTTATATCTTATTTATTCATTTTGCTTATATTGTTCTTTGTGTTCAAATCTCTTCGGGTTATTTTTATTAAATGTTACATTAAGTTACATTTTATTATACATGTTATTTAAATAAAATTATTTTAAAATTTAAAAAAATCGTTGTAGGTATCGAATCGTGGGTCAAAAATTGTACAATTATGTCTTTAAAATTAATCCAAACATGTTTTTGAAAAAGGCTGTATATAGATAATGCTGAGGTTGTTGTGTTTTTTCCTACATATATTCATTTATTAATACGTCTTCTTGGCTACAGCTGGTTACAGAGCGAGAGACTGAAGCACGTAACGCCCAGGAACAAGTCACAAAACTGCAGGCAGAGCTGACGAGGCAAGAAGAGACGCTGAAAAAACAAATGGCCGACAAGACCAGAAAGGCCATCGTTTATGCAAGACAGAAGATCAACGAACTCACTCGTAAGGCAGAATGTCTGTCTGTCTGTCTGTCTGTCTGTCTGTCTGTCTGTCTATCTATAGTCTTATATTTATATAATATATCTAATATATAGGCAGGAATTCATGCAAAAGGGGCCCAAACCAAGTACTGAGTACATATGGATGATTATACTTTCTAGAGGGCCGTCATTACTGTATTGAAAATCCCTTTTTCATTGATTTCAAATTTTCATAAACTTTAAACCATAATCAACAAATTATTGCAAACAAAGGCTTGACATTTCTCATTTTGCATCTCATTCACCTTGAAGTTGAATTACTGAAATAAATAAACTTTTGTACGATATTCAAATTTTTTGAGTTTCACAAAATGTTTAAATTTCACTTTTTGAATCAAATCGGAGAGAAAGAAAAATGTACTTTTCCATGATATTCTAGTTGCTTGAGCTGCACCTGTCTGTGTATGCATCCAAATTGATCAAACAAATTATGATTTCTTCCACCAGGCACCAACGACCAGCTGACGAAGGACAACGAGGAGCTGCAGCAGCAGCGCGAGGAGCTGGAGGTGCGAGTGAGCGCGTTGAAGTCTCAGTACGAGGGTCGGTTCAGCCGGCAGGAGAGAGAGCTGAGGGACCTGAGGGGGCGAGAGGAGAGGCAGGAGCAGAGGGACGAGCCCCAGGAGCCCGGGCCCAGCAAGGTGACGGTTTAAGTCTGTTAAAAAAAGCTATAGTGTGTAACTTCTAAGGCTGTAACGATACAAAAACTCATGATTCAATTTGTAGCCCGGGCCCAGCAAGGTAGTGGGGGGGAGAGGGGGTTTAAGACGGTTAAAGCTATAGTGTATAACTTCAATTTTTAAAACATTGCTATTGAATCGATCATGACTTCATTTGTCCTGGTTTTCAGACCCAGGAGCAGCAGAGAGGCACAGAGCAGAGACAGATCAGTCTGAAGACAACCCCAGCTGCAGACAGGGGCAGGTAAGACACACCAACACTAAGGTTGCGTTCCGAATGGCATACTTTCTACTATATAGTATGTAGAAAAAAGATTTAGGATGTCCCGATTCTTGTGGCCAGATTTAGGATGGTTAGAAGTACCCGGATGTCCTACTTCATGCGGCCAAGATTGTTAGTGTTGAAAAGTGCATCCTATTTGGGCGATTCTGACCCACAATCCAGTGCGCACGTGAAGTGACGTAACATTGACGAAGCCTCCATATGAAAACAAACGGGGATGCGACGGATATAAAAGCAAGAGGCAAGATCAAGGCGCAATGTTATGATGAAATAAGAGAGAAAAGTATGTCCCAATAGTATGCCTACTGCATCCTAACTAGAATCTTTTTTATTGTCGGATGTAGTATGTAGGATAGAAAAAAGAAAGAGTATGCGATTCGGAACGCAACCTAAGACTGCTCATTGGTTTATATCGAGTATGTAGGAGGGAGGACGTTAATAGGCCGTTTCCAACACAGCCTCTCCCTGCGTTCCGATATCACATACTCTTTCTATTCTACATACTACATCCGACGATAAAAAGTATCTAGTTAGGATGCAGTAGGCATACTATTGGGACATACTGTTACTCTTTTATTTCATCCTAAATCTGGCTACTGGAATCGGGGCGGGGGGGATCTTAAATATTTTTTCTACCATACAAATAGCATGGGTATTGGAACGCAGGGTGAGTCTCTCCAAACATGCCATATTTTCACATGTTGTTCTCTGTCTGTGTGTCAGTGCCAGTTCATCCGAGACGCCGACCGCCAACATCAAGCCGACGCCGGTTGTGGCTTCGTCCAGCAAACAGCCCGTTAACCCGGGGAACAAACCCACTCCCCGAGCCAGCATCAGGCCTATGATCACACCGGCTACCGTACCCACGCCAACACCCACCGCTACTGTCATGCCAACCACACAGGTGGAGACACAGGAAGGTAAAAGCATTAATATTACTGTAACTTTGAACGTCTTTTTTTCTTTTGTTTTGTCTTGTGTGTACTGCAGGAAGAATATTTGTTACTACGGTAATAACTAAAAGGGATCCTAAATGAAATTAAATAAATAAAAATAAGTGACTACAATGCTTCAGACGTAGGAAACCAACCATCAGATTTGGCCGGATTAAAATATATATAAAAAAAAAACAGTACAATGTCCTTATAAACCTGTAAAGTAGAGTATGCAATGCTAGTTGTTAATCTTATTTTGTATTTTGTTTGTGTGTTCACATTTTCAGGTGTGTGTTTGTGTTCCTTAAAAAAATATGTAAAACATTTTTTTTTAAATCGCGATTCTGCGAGACAGGATCATGGCTCTGTTTAGTGCGGTTTCGATGCGCATACCGTTCCATTCCGAACCTTTCCACTATCTTTTCCTCTCCAGCCATGCAGTCTACTGAAGGCCCCCCCGTGGAACATGTGACTGTGTACGGCAGTGCGAGCGGCTCCGTGCGTTCGGCCAGCCCAAATGTCCAGACCACGCTAGCTAGCTCCATGCTAACCGCGCAGCAGACGCAGACACAGGCCACAGCCTTCGTCCAACCGACACAGCAGCAGAGTGTGACTCATCCGGAACCAACCAATCAGGAGCCTCCGCCGCCTGTCGTCATGGAGACACCAATGAGCTCCCAGGTGGAATGGCCCTCAACTTCCTCATCTGTGTTTGGAACAGGTGAATTTATTTTTATTTTTTAAATCTGTATAATTTGTTATTTTTTGTATTCAAAGGTGCTACGAGGAACTTTTAAATATTTCTGAAACAGTCTCATTTGTCCTCTGATGATCATAAATGACATGTAACAGCAAACGAGACCATATTTTAAGGAGGTCTGTCAAACAATTATTTATTTTTTGAATAACAATTAATCGCTGAATTTCAACAGTTAATCGTAACACAACAATCACATGTTTAAAAAAAAAAATTTTTGTTGCATCTCTGCATGTCATTCCCCTCTCTACCCCATTTCATCACTGTCTCCAAGCTGTCTAATAAAAAATAAAAATAAATATTTAACATTACATAACGTTGGGCTCTGGTGGCGTAGTGGATAGAGCCGAGCGCGTACCATATTGGCTCCGGCCTTCGTTGCAGTGGTCGCGGGTTCAAATCCGACCCGTGGACCTTTTACTGCAGGTCATCCCTCCTCTCTCTCTCTGTCTCCCCATTTCAACTCTGTACTATCTAATAAAGCTTGAAAATGCCACAAAATAACATAATGCCTTGTCAACAGTCTCAGCGACGCCAGGCACCTTGTCGATGTCCAAACGTCCGCGTGAGGAAGAGGAGAGCAGCACCATGGCAACAGACACAGAGACACCGGAAGACACAAACAGGAATCCACCCAAGAAGCTACGCATCATACAGAGAGTCGGGCCAGAGGTGAGAGGAGGGGGTTATAGTTACACACACACACATTGTATACATGCACGGATGCACGAATAAAATGTATGTATGCATGTAACATATGAACAAATCATTCTGTAATAACCTTTGGAATAGTGCTAAGAATGATTATTGAAGTTTAGTTGACTGTAGAAGTTAGCGGTTAATACCATTACAAATAAGACTGCATAATTTGATCATATCGTGTGTGTGTGTTTATATTTACACTTGTATCTTGTTCTAAACAGGAGGAGGTTCTGGTGGAGGAGAGTGCTGAGGCTGAGGGGGTGGTTCCAACAGACAGTCAAGACGGTGCAGAAGTAAGCCAGGTATTAATAATAGAAAACAGCTGACACGTCGATCCACTTCTCACCTTTTTATTGCATTAAACAAAACTGCTTTTTTTATGCTTGAAGAGTGATGGTTATGGTTTTTTTTTCATCAAGACTTCTCTCGTAGTTATCGACTAATGAAATCTATTTGAGAAACCATGTACCGCTAAATACAATGTTACAGATAGCATTACTGTCACTGCGCCACGAGCGCATCCTCATAGCACCTTTTAAGTCAAATTTAAAGGTGACGTAAGCGATTTATTTATGGTAATGGAAGTGTTAAATCACTATTTATTCATACAGTGATGACTTATATAGTGTGCACGTTTCATAAAGCCGATCTCTCATTCACCCGCTCTGCATTTAATCGTCAAATAAACTTTTCGGGGATCCCGAAACTGGTATCCAATCAGAAGAGAGAATGCTACAAACCGGCACCCGTCTCACTGACGGTGCACGTGCAGAGCGACAGATGGGTGAATGTATACTGTATGCGCCTACAATGGCGGAGCAGGTAAAAATTCTTCCCAATGTCTGTTTTGATGGGTTTCATCATGTTTTATCACACTTATGGATCTGAGATGATGCTAGATAACTCGCTGCTTGAAGACCGCAGTGCATTAATGTGGTGACGTGGGACAAGGGAGGGGACTGCTAACTGACAGTGACAGGAAGTTAGCTAAACTGACCATTCCGCTTACTGAACATTTAATGTGCTAATAATAATAATGTGCTTGGATACTAAATGTATATCACCTGTTTCAATATAATAGCATTAACTAAGCAGTAATTAACAGTGTCATGTGATATATTGGTTAGTGAACACATGTTATTTTTGTCCCTACAGACGGAGGAGTTATCAGCCCTGGAGGAGGCAGAAGAAGCTGCTGCGTCTCAGTCCATCATGATGGAGGAAGTGACGCTCAGTCAGAGCGACACTACAGACCAACTGCAGCACGAAGTCATCGTCATAGTAACGGACTCAGAGAGCGAAGAAGACCAAGAAGAGGAGGATGAAGAGGAGGAGGAGCAGGTAGGGTGTTGTGTTTTTTTTTTTCAAACCTTTATTTATACAGGTAAATCCCATTGAGACTGGAGACTCTTTTTCAAGGGAGACCTGTTACATTTACACGTTACCATTCACACACAGATAGCAAGCTAACTATCAGGAGCAATTTACTGTTCAGTGTCTTGCTCAGGGACACTGTGACATGTGGCGGGGGAATCAAACCACTGACCCTGTAGTTAAGGGTCAACCACCCTACCCACTTCGCCCAGAATGTATGAAATAATAGTTCCCCCGATGCTTTACTGCAGGACTACGAAGGAAGTTGATTTGATTGTCTCACCATAATATCAAATAAAGCTTGAAAATGCCAAAAAAAAAAGGAGGTATTTTATAATTTTTTTTAATGTAGAATATCTTGCTTTCTTTGCCTGTAATAATTCAAAACTATTTGTGATATTGGGCTACAGAAATAAAACTGATTAGATAATTCCCCCACTGCTTCAATGCAGGACTACGAAGAAGTTGAATTATTTATTTGTTTGTTTGTTTATTTTAAATTAATTTAAAATATCTTGCTTCCCTGTAGGACTACGATGAAGAGGAAGATGAGGAGGAGGAAGAAGATGAGGAGGAAGATGAAGAAGATGATGAGGAAGAGGACGGAGAGATGTGTGAGGAGGGCGACGACAGTAACCATGGCAGCGGAGACGGCAACGAGGCGTATGAAGGAGACGACGCAGAGGTAAAGGAATCCTGTGAACAGCCTGCGTTCCAAATCACATTTTTTCCTATTTAACTAGGGGTGTAACGGTACTAGGGGTGTGCACGCGTAGCCGTTTAGTAAATCATAACCATTTAAGAAAAATCAATAAACAAAAAGCTTTTTTTGTACACTATAGTCATGGTTCGGTACGTACCCTAGTTTTGAAGTCACCGTTTGGTTCAGTTTTCGTCTCGGTTAAGGAAAAAATTATTCTTGTATACAAAATATATAAAAGAAAAACTCCCGCAAGTTCCTTTAATTAAATTAAGTTTGTCTCAAATAAAAGTGCAAGTTCCGCTCCGCAATCAAAACAATCCTCTACATGCATCATTTTGTCGGCATATTAACGATATTAACAGCATAATTAAATCCTGCGATTCTGACCCACAATCCAGTGCGCACCTGAAGTGACGTCAAGACAACATCACGGCGCAATGTTATCATGAAATAAATAAGTAAAAGTATGTCCCAAGTGTATGCCTACTGCATCCCAACTAGCTTCACCTCTGAAACAACCCGTAACTCCTTTGTGGATTGTGGGCTCAGAATCGTCCCAAAAACGGCTGATTCTCACACTAGAAATCATGACCGGATGTGTTAGGCCATGCGGGTATTTTTCAGCATCTGACCACATGTATTGGGACATCCTAAATCTTTCTCTACCAAACTAAACAGTCGGGGATTGGAGTGCAGCCATAAAGTGTTTCACAGTCACCACTTTGACCTTTTTAAAAACCTCCTCACCCACACACAGTTGCTGTCACGTCCAACACACACACACACACACACACACACACACACACACACACCTTGTTAACCCTTCCCGGACTTTGGGAATTTACGTCGATTTCCAGTTCACACACTCAGTTTTTCCACACTGTCTCATTTCACTGTCACTTGCTTTTTTTTACCCGTGTTGTAACTGTGTGTGTGTGTGTGTGTGTGTGTTGTAGTTGTTTACCTTTTTACTCTAGTCATAGTCTTACATGAGTCAGTGTCTGCAAAGGGAAAGTTAAAGGTCTCTAGACTTGTAATCTTAATGTGTGAAAGCTGTTTGAAGTACTGCAGGTCATCCCCCCTCTCTTTCTGTCCCCATTTCAACTCTGTATTATCTAATAAAGCTTGAAAATGGTTTAAAGGTGCTACGAGGAACTTTTAAATATTTCTGAAACTGTAATTTTTCCTCTGATCATAAAATACATGTAACAAGTAAACAAGACCATCAGTGCAAAGAATGCTATTTTTATATGGTTTTTCTTAATGCCTTTGTCATGGGTATACGCTCACCCAAGAACAACAGCTGGCGTGGTAAAAACACTACCGCGTTTGTCCAAAGGGGGCGCAAGAATGAATAAAAACTGAAAGTTCCTCTCTGCACCTTTTTTTTTAAGTAACTATCACAAGGAAAATGTAAAATATACTACGAACAAGTCTTAAAAATGCATTTTCTGCTTGTTTTTAAGATACAAAATGTATCATAAATCACACAATTCACATCACATAAACAAATCCTTCTTTTATAACCTTTAGAACAGTGCTAAGAATAACTATGGAAAGTATAGTTGGTGTTAGTGCTTTCAGAAGTTGCGAGTATTTAAAAAAAAAAAAAAAAAAATTACAAACAACTTACTATTTGAAATTCTGTGTATATACAGTTTGACTGCTGTCTTAATGGGTCGTTAACATGTCAAAGTAATATGTATGGAAGTATGGAGTGTTTTTCCCTGGGATATTTGGTCTATTCTGAAGGAGCCCTTTGTTACATATTGGGAAGAAATGAATCATAATAATGTGTATGTGTTGCTCTGCCAATACATCCTGGCATGTTACCTCTATAGTGTGTGGGAACCTTCTCCGCTTATACTAACAAACTACTATTCTCTTCCTTGACTGTTCATTATGACAGTATCCATCTTTTTCTCATTTACTTTTTCATTCATAACTAATTATCTTGTCAGATCCAGGAAACCCTGTCCAACTCACATACGTAATTTAATTGACTCAGACCCAATCCACGCACACACTCACTTTCCCATAACCCAATTAGGCCGACCATGAACCATCAATTTTGCTTTCGTAACGATACGGTTTTCATATAGTATGATAACATTTTTAAATGTACATTTTAGGTGTTTATTCAACCAATCCTCAAACATTGGTTAATACTGAATACTGAAGGTTATTGCAGAAGAATTTCTTCATACTTTGTTAATTATCTGATTTATGATACTTTTGCAAAAAACTTGCAAAAAAAAAAATTTGTTGAAGACCTGAACATATTTTTTTTTTGATTGATAAAAAGCTTTATCCAAAATATGTTCCGTACCTAACTGATTTTGGATACATATTTCTTAATCTTTAATATGTTGTATAAAATGAAATAATGATTTTAACTTGTCTTAACTAGATTTTTGGTTTTTAAAGAGATGAATATGTTTACATAATTAGTTGGATATTGCCAAATGTGCATATTTATTCAAAGATTTATGAAGAAATGTCTAATACAAAAAATTATTGGTTTATTTTAAGTAACCAACTGGCAAAGTTTCATGACATTTTTTGCCCCATTCACCTGCAGTGTATCTCCTTTTTAAAATAAGTCCATCTATATTGCCATCTGTTTTCATTATTACCTTTTTTGATCTTTCCCTCCTCTCTCTCAGGGCGCTGACGTAACCGATCCCGGCACAGAGACGGAGGAGAGTTTGGGGGCGTCAGACTCCACCCAGAGGCCCGCTGACTCCCAGACGCCCTGCTGTAAGATCCAGGAAACCCTGTAGCACAGAGAGACACACACGCAGACACACACACACACAAAGACTCAGGCACACGCACAAAGACACACACTTAAACAGTCAGACACACACACACACATGCAGACACATACACATGCACGCACATATAAACAGACAGAAACACACTTTTTTATTTAACCTTTATTTAACCAGGAGAAAACCTATTGAAATCTCCTTTTCAAAGGTGACCTGGCCAAGACAGGCAGCAGCACAATGAACCAAAGTTACACACACACACACACACACACACACACACACACACACACACAGTAGACTCAGACCTCAGACCCATGCGCTCACACACTGTCCCGACGGCAAATTAGTTATCTGACAGTGACACTATGACTGAGAAAGATGTAATATGTTGTTGTCTGTCTGAAAGGGAAGAGTGACACACACACACACGTGGAAGTAAAAAAAAAATTAAAGTACCGGTAACTTCCAATAAGGGCACTGAAGGCAGGGTTAGTACAAGGTCTGGGAAGTTTGGAAAATGCTTGATTTTTCTCAGATCTTAACACATTACTGGAAAAAGATGGATTTTCTCCATATAGACCTGACTGACTGTTTGGGTCGTCAATACAGAACTGTCTAGTTTACACATGATTTTTTTTAAATAATAAATTCTTGTTGAAAATGAAATTTAGAATCATGTAGGAACATCATTTTGATTGGTAATGTGTCATTCATTTATTTCTAACAAATAGTTTGACAATACATTATTATTATTATTATTAAATGTGAAATTTCAAGTCTGTACACATTAGTAATACATGCAGCAGGATTTTCTGCACATTGACCAGTGTTGTAAATTTGAACGAAAACCTAAAATATACAATTAAACACTGTCTAGTTAACACACAATTTTGATTTGATAGTGGTTTTGTTCACTGTCCTTAACGCTCTAAATCAATCTATTTAAATGTCAAATACATTGGATCTCCCTGTTCATTTGCGCACTATATATATTTCTGTGACTGTTTTTAGTTGAGAGCACTTCAATGGAGGCCTTCTCTACCGAACAACCAATCACAAGCTCCGGTACTAGGATGCCTCAGTCGCCACGGAGACCAACTCAGCAGCTGCCCGCTCGCCAGAACATTCACCCCGCCCAGACATCTGAACTGGTTAGTGATTTCTGTGTTCATTTGTTAGGGAACAATACACACAGTATTACGGTATATAGTGTGGGGTGGCAGTGGTGAAGTGTGTAGGGCGGTCGTCCACTGGGTTGCAGGGTCGGTGGTTCGATCCCCAGTCTCCACGCCACATGTTCAAGTGTCCCTGGGCAAGACTCTGAACCCCTTAATTGCTCCTGATAGTTAGCTTGCACCCTGCTTGGTAGCTGCTGGTGCTATCGGTGTATGAATGTGTGTGTGTGATTGGGTGAATGTGTGTGTGTGATTGGGTGAATGTGTGTGTAATTGGGTGAATGTGTGTGTGATTGGGTGAATGTGTACAAAACAGTGAAAATCGATTTGGGTCTGAAAACCAGGGAAAGGTGCTATATACTATAAGTGGAGACCATTTACCATCACTGCTAATGCTAATTCTAATGCTAATGAGTTTTTTAAATGTAACTTCACAGCGTATTCCTGTTCGGCGTGTCCCTCAGCTCGCTCCAGGGGTCCAAAGCAGCGCTGTAAGTAACATTTATTAAAAGAATTTAACATCATAATATCATTTTTGAATGTCTTATTTTAACATAACATGTGTGTCTCTGTATGTCAGGGCAAGTTTATTTCTATAGCACAATTCAGACACAATACGTCAAGATTAGACATTAGAAATTGCATTTAAGAGATACAGTAAAAACAAATAAAATTAATCAAGATTCAAGAAATGTAATTCATTGTATAATTTTTTAATGTCTTATTTTATAAATGTTTATGTGAAACGTTTACTCCTGTGTGTCTCTGTATGGCAAGGTACATTTATTTATATAGCACAATTAGGGCAAGGCAAGTTTATTTATTTAGTACTATTCAGACACAAGGCCATTCAAAGTGCTTTACAGGGGCATAACATTTCATAAGAGATGGTAAAACAAAGAAAATACATCAAGATATACACACACAGACAGACAGACCAGTTTCTGCTTTTAATTATAACTCAACTACTGCTTGCAAAGGCGTTTAACAATATAGTCAAGACTACCTCCCAGTAAGGTTAATGTAGTTTATCATTTTGCTGTTGAGCATGATAGCATAATGTTGTGTATGTGCTATGTTTGGATCCAACACTTATATTCTCTGTCGTTTTGCAGCAGAACTTCTTTGATGAAGACGACAGGATGGTTCCCAACACTCCCACTCTGGTGGTGCATCGCTCAGAGGGCTTTGACCAGGCCATACAGTGAGACACACTCATTCACTCACTCACTCACTCACACACTCACTCACTCACTCACTCACTCACTCACTCACTCACTCACTCTCTCACTCGCTCACTCTCTCACTCGCTCACTCACTCACTCACTCACTCACTCTCACACTCTTACACAATCACACAAGCACGCACGCTCGCTCGCTCACACAGGCACGCACACTCACTCGCTCACTCAGATTCACTCGCTCACTCAGACTCATTCACTCACTCACACAGTCACTCACTCACTCACATTCAAACACACACTCACTCTCACACTCTAAAAATACAATTTTCATTTTACGATTTGAATTCTTTATTGCATTGTCCTAATGTGTAGCTGCTGTAGTGCAGTCACTAATGAGGATTCTAGATGAACATAAAGTCAGCTGTATTATGAGACTGGCTGACATTTTGTTTTGTTTTTTTGTGTGTTTCAGTTCTCCCCAAGTGACCGGTGTCCCTCGCTTCAGGTTCGGTCATTCTGACGACATGGCTCAGAGCAGCTCACACTCTGACCTGGGACAGCTGGCCTCACAAGGAGGTAACACATACTCACTCACACACACATACACACACACACACACACACACACACACACACACACTCACTCACATCTTTGTGAGGACACTCATCGACATATCCTAACTATAAAAACTTCATGCCTGACCCAAACCCTTACACAAACCCTAACATAAACCAAATTCATACCTGAACCTTAAAACCTAGTGTTAACCCTCAAACAGCCCTTTAAAGGTCTGTCCCAAAGTGAGAACCCACCAAAACCAAAATGTCCTCACTCTTAAGGTCGCAAACTCAAATGGGTTCTTACAAAAATAGTTGTACAAATACGAACAAACACATGCACTCACTCACTCTCACTGCCACTCTCTCTCTCACTCACTCACTCTCACTGCCACTCTCTCTCTCACTCACTCACTCACTCACTCACTCACTCACTCACTCACTCACTCACTCACTCACTCACTCACTCACTCACTCACTCACTCACTCACTCACACACGCACACACAATGTAAAGTGGGATATATGTAGGTTTTTTTTTCACAGATCTTTAAAGCATGTGTCATCTCTTCAGGTCTGGGCTTGTTTGAAAGCCCTTTGTTCATGGAGGAAGAGTGTGGCGGTCGCAGTGTTCCCACTATACCTTTAACAGTCTCTGCACCAGGTATCTGTCTCTATTTCTCTCTCCGTCTGATACAAAGGGGACTAGGGCTCTTCACATGTTAGTTAACCATAAACCGTTAGGAAAAATTAAAAAAACTATATCAAAATAGCATTGTCTCGTTTGCCGCTACCAAAAAAAATAAAAATTAGGCTGTTTCAGAATAATTTAAAAGTTCCTTGCAGCTACTTTAAGGTTTTAAAATGTTTGCCAGCGTTCAATTGGACAATTGTTGAAACATTTATTTCCCCAACATTTGATACAATTGCATCTTGAAATTCACCAAAATGCCCCCAGGAACATATTTTACAGGCCAAAAAAAGTATTTTGTAAAAAAAATCCCGCACATTCCTAATGGTGACCTGTTATGTTTATCAGCCAACCCACTCCTTTTTGATAAAAGAAATAAATAAAAAAAAGTAATCTGCGAGTTTACTGGAAAGTTTTCACATTTGGGCGTGCTGCCACCAAAACCTTCAAACCTAATCTGTGTGTGTGTGTGTGTGTGTGTGTGTGTGTGTGTGTGTGTGTGTGTGTGTGTGTGTGTGTGTGTGTGTGTGTGTGTGTGTGTGTGTGTGTGTGTGTGTGTGTGTGTGTGTCACCTCTTCCAGTAACAGTGTTCTCGGAGGCGGCCCAGTCTGACTCCACGGACACCGTCTCCCAGTCTGTTCCCATGGTTTCCACGTCAACAGCATCGGAGGAGAGAGATGATGTCGTCTATCTGGAGACAGACACTGATAGGTGGGGGACACACACACACACACACACACACACACACACACACACACACACACACTCCTGAAATACATCTCTGGCATGTCTTTGAAAAGAAAATGTATCATGAACGAAAAAACTAACAACATATGACCACATCCTTCTGTAATAACCTTCAGAATAGTGCCAATAGTGATTATGGAAAGTTTAGTTGATTGTAGAAGTTAACAGTTTATACCAACAAAAAAAAAATGTGCGTCCATTATTTTCCATTCCATTAAGACTGCATCATTTGATAATATTGCGTGTGTGTGTGTCTCTCGCCCTCCCTCTCTCCCTCCCTCTCTCTGTCTCTCGCTCTCTCTCTGTCTCCCTCCCTCCCTCCCTCCCTCCATCTTTCCCTCCCTCCATCTCTCCCTCCCTCCCTCTCTCTGTCTCTCGCTCTCTCTCTGTCTCCCTCCCTCCCTCCATCTTTCCCTCCCTCTCCCTCCCTACCTCCCTCTCCCTCCCTCCCTCCCTCTCTGTCTCCCTGTCTCCCTGTCTCCCTCTCTCCCTCTCAGGCCCGGTGGTGAGGTCTCAGTGGACCCAGTGTCCCAGGCAGACAGTGAGGATCAGACGTCTGATAAAGCCGTCCTCCCCTCCACCAGCCAGGAACCTTCATCCAGCTCTGGAGGTAACGACAGGCCCCGGGATTTATCTGTTCATTACACTGCTTAACGTGTCTTCAATACACTGCAAACATTGATATTAAGATCCTGTGTGTGTGTGTCCGCCTACGTGCGTACAAGGCAGCCAAATGACTTGCTCTCTTTTTATTCCACTCCTTACGTGTCTTCAATACACTGACAAAAAATTATATTAAAGGAATTCTTCACCCATACGGAATCGGCCTTCTATCATTATAAAATCTAATTTTTCAAATGGTCGTCCAACTGACATGACATAGTATATTTGCACGGGGGTGACAGATATTCCTAACTCCTTTTCTTATACAAGACTGACTTTTTTCGCATTGGCCTTTGACAAAAGTTGAGACTTTGACACTCCTCCCTTTTTATTCTCATTTATCTTATATGTTGTTTGTATTGAATACATTTGGTCAACTGATGCTGTTTTTAAATGTGCTATAGAAATACATTTGACTTTGACTTTGCTAATTGTTTGTGTTGCAGATTCCAGCAGTGCTCAACTCAGACCCTCCAGACAGGCACCAGGCCGTCAGCTGCAGCGCTGGCCTGAGCACAGGGGGGGTCGCTTCAAGAGAGGAGGGGGAGGAGGTAACATCAAAACACACACACACACACACACACACACACACTGGGTGAAAGAAATACAAAATAGAGCTAATATTTCATTTTCATTTAATTTCACCTTTTATTTATACTGGAGAGATCAATTGAGGGGGTGACCCTCATTTGCAGTGATGTCAAATAAAACAAATGCAAAGCAAAAAACCACAATACACACACAATATACAATGCAAATACACAACTGATGAAGAGGAAAAAAACGATTTGAATATCTAAACATAGATGTTGAATGGCTGGAATAAAAATGAAATAGGTGAAAGTACAATATAGCCTTATTAAAACAGTTACAGGTAGAGTTCGGCAGGTTTAAGATAATATGTCTACATTTGTTAAAGGATATGAGGGTATTCATTTTAATTTGTTGCTGTAAGTTGTTCCAGGAGTCCAGGGCACTGAAGCTAAAAGCTGTTTTTCCAAAGCTCAGGCTGGGTTTGTGGGACATAAAGCCGGGCTCATTAGCACAAAACTGCATTGCTCATTGAGTCTTTGGCTATAGTTGTTGGGTTGGGCAAAATAACAAAAACATCATAAAAGGCTTTTTTTACACTAAGTCTGTGGTTATCCAAATGTTTGGCCCACATGCTTTTAGCTATTAGTATGGCACCGGACACGAGGGTGTTATTTGTAAAACTAGTGGTGAATTCTATAACATCTATTGTGCCCACCATGCTCTACCATTGTGTCCTTGAGCAAGGCACTTAACCCCACACTGCTTATATAAAATGACAGATATATAGACCTTAACAAAACATTTCCAATATATAAAAAAAATCTTCTTTAATTAACTGTCTCCTCTTTAACTAACTTTTTATCCATGTTAATTGCAGTGTAAAATGTTTCGGCAGCAATTACTAATAAAAAAACTTTGCATTGATACATTTGGGTGTTTTTAAAAATTAAGTTTATTGTTTATAAGAATAACTAAAACAAAACAATATAATTCTTTTACATTTCATACACATTTTATACAGCCACTGTACAGTTTACATTTCACATCAGTATAAATGTTTTAACAAATCAAAATGTCTGAATCTCAACAGGTCAAGGATTCCCTCCTCGCGGAATCCACGGGAGACGATTTGCAAGATGAATATGAAAAAACCATGACAACCAAGATCACATCACATGACCATATAAGGTTCACTTGTTTACCTTAGTCAGCCATTTTCTGAGTTCTCTTTTTGTTTTTAATGTAGTTCTAAAGTACCATGTTTGTGATCATTCCCCAGCTGAAGCCAGTTTGTGTTTTTATGAATAATGTAATAAAAATGTCAAATGTATTTCACTACAACAAGAAGTCGACTGTTTTTGATCTCAGACTTTTTTTTTGTTGGCATTTTCAAGCTTTATTAGATAGCACAGAGTTGAAATGGGCAGACAGACAGACAGACAGAGAGAGAGGGGGAGGGGGGGATGACCTGCAGTAAAGGTCCACGGGTCGGATTTGAACCCGCGACCACTGCAACGAAGGCCAAAGCCGATATTAGACTTTCTTGGGACAGTTGATGACGTTGTCGCTCTGAGGTGGGGCGCTGGGTTTGGGGGGAGAGAGGGCTGGACGGGCTCCGTCCATCCTCACACTGTAGGATTTGGCTGCAGAAGAAACACATTGGGTTTGATTAGTTCATTGACAATTTGAATTATTGAAAATGGAAAATATTTTTATTCCATTTTCCATCTTTATTAATAATAATGGATTGGATTTATACAGCGCTTTTCTAGGCACTCAAAGCGATTTACAGGGTTCCAGGTTCCATTCATTCACACAGTCATACCGGTGGCGGAAGCGTGGCTGCCATTCAGCGCCTACGGGCCACCACAATAATACAGCAGACATACACATTCACACGAGGCAAGGACACAATAACCATGACACAAGTGGCAGGGCGGGAATCGAACCGCCAACCATTCGATTATTGGCAGACACGCCCTACCACCTGAGCCGCAGTCGCCCCTTTCACATAAATTTGACACAAACAGAATCTCATGTATCTTCAAAATGGCTTGACTTCAGTCATTAAGGCGAGACACTGCAATAGAGACTTGCCTAGATTTTATAGTATTTGAATCAGGAATCCGCATGCTATTCGGGCGATGAGACGGATATAAAAGTAAGTGGCAAGATCAAGGCGCGATATTATGATGAAATAAATAAGTAAAAGTATGTCCCAAGTGTATGCATACTGCATCCTTTCTAGATTATTTTAGTGGTCAGATATAGTAGGCTTTGTAGAAAAAAAAAAGAAAGCTTGCGATTTGGAACGCAGGGAAAATGTCAGTCTCCATTAAGACTTTTGTTGCCTTCACTCACATAATGTCTGAAATGCCTAACCAGGACCATGTGTTTCTGTCTGGGTGGGGTGGGGGTTCAGGCAGATGTAAAGGTAATTTAGGGTGGTGTCCCTTCACCTACAGATGAAGTTTACTATGGAATAACCATAATAAAAGTCTCCTTTTAAAATCCTTATATGGACAGTGGAAAAAAATACATTAGTTTCCAGTCAGCGAAAAAAAATATTTCCCTTCAGTTTAAACATCAGTTAAAGTGGTTTTCTGTCTAGTCATTCAAGAAAAACACTTCTGCTGTTAAAATTTAAGTCCTGGTGTATTTCAAAGCAGCACAAGTTAAGGCGACACCCTGCAAGCAAAAACATAATTTTTTCTAGCACTGGTCAGTTTTTTTTTTAGATTTTTGGCTATTTTGCTTCCATAACATGTCTTCTTTCATACTAGTAAAGGCTAAATAAAAGATCCAAGATTTTTGCTCTGGCTTTATCCAACATCGAGATTTATGTTTTCGTTTAAAAGAGATGCAACTTTACACATAATTAGTTAGACATTGCCACATTTGCATATTTATTCAAAAGAAAAAATAATAATAAGTCATCAACTGGCAAAGTTTCACAATGTAATCTATAAGTTTAAAAAAAAAATAGCCTATTCACCTGCAGTGTCTCAGTATTCTGTTTCACTACTAAATTGCCTTAGTAGTGGAATGATTTTATACTATCCCTGCGTTCCAATCCCCATACTTCCCTACTATTAAGTATGCCAGAAAAAGATTTAGGATGTCCCAATACGTGCACGTCAATTGTAGTATGCTGAAAATACATGCATGCCCAACTAATTCCCACAGCATTTTAGAGTATTCGACTTTATTCTTGACATTTCTCGACATAATGAAAAAAAAAATCTTCCTTATCTGATTTATTTTTTTTAATTCTAAAACTCTTCTGTACTTTAGTATGTAGTGTAGTAAAAAGAAAGAGTATGTGATTTGGAACGCAGGGTGAATTTGTGACTTACATCTTGAGAAGACGTAGTATTTGTATCCGTCTGCTTCCCTGTTGTTTGGGATGGACACAGCAGCTGTGATGGTGGAAGGGAAACCTCTCCAGGACGTCCGGATGCTAATGGTTTGCCCTAAACCAGACACTGTAAACACAACAGTACAGTGTCAAATCAGTCAATAGATACATTTATAAACGTTTTCCTTGGTTTTAAAGGCGCACTATGTAACTTTTGGGGTGTGTCAGAGAAGTGAATATTTCCCTGGATTAGAGTTGGAAGTTCGAAAGCTTCCTGAAAAGTTACTGTTTCACTGTTGTTGTTTACAGCAGCAGGGCCCACAGTTTTGTTAACAAGCATATCCTAGTCTAACGTTTGGTTCCAGGGTCCCACAAAATAATTTTGTTTTGATTTAGGATGACTATGATTATTCAATACTAAGAATTACATGTAGAGAAAATATAGAATAAAAAAAATATTTTTAGTAAACTTAATGTAAACTAATGCCCCTACCCCTGAAACTGCATAGTTCACCTTTAAATCTTTAACCCATTATTATTTTGGGATTTTCTTTTGTAACATTTCACAACCCTTGAGCAGTTCCAGTCCCATCGCTGGTACAAAGGCAAATTGCTTTTTTTCCACTTGTCAATTATTTACTAGATGGACCTGGCTGCCCCATGACTCACTCTTTCTGAGAACTTGCATGTGTTGTAAGTTAACTCAAATAAAACCTGTTTACCGGACTAAATCTGTTCAAAACAGCCCTACACACCCAGCTATTAAAAACTCCCAGTACTTTTTTATGTAGGGCAACAATCTGTCATTGTTTAGATGTGTTTATGACAATGTAACACAAGTTTGAATATTTCTAATAATAATATTTTTTTTTCATCACACTTCACATTGCACATTTCAATTTAACTTATCTACTTTCTATTCTATTTTATATATACAGTTTTATATTGTAAAAAAAATTCCTTTGCACTACTTAGTATTTAGAATTGATCTAATGTAAATATTGTTTAGGTTATGTTTATCTTATTCTACCATTTTTTTTTTATCGTTCCTATTGCACCGTGGGTCAGTGATAAACGCCATTTTGATTCTGATGTCTGTCTTGCATATATCAGAACTGACAATAAAAAAACTTTGACTTTGACTTCTTTCTGTATGGATTTTTTCATCTTGCGTTACCTGCATGGCGAACCGTCCGGACACGGCTTGTGTAAATGGTATACTGGGGTTGGGGTGGCGGTGGGGGTTTCCTGTTACATGTTGGACTGGTGCCAAACTGGTAGGAGTATTTTTGGACCGATCCGCCTGGAAAAAAAAGAGGTCAAGAGTCAATTTATTCATGTTTTTATACAATCAGGACATTGGTATGGGGAATCCAACTACGGCCAGGGAAGAGGAGGAAAAATATAGTGGAGGGAGTTGTTGTTTTTTTTATTTTTTATTATGCGCATTGAGCAAAAAAAAAAATACAACGTTGATAATAAAACTTGACGGTTCTAGACTGCGGTAAAGATGTTGACAGATTTCAAACTTCCAGGATCAATAACTACACACACACACACACACACACACACACACACACTCAAAAGCAAAACGTTATTCAAACACAAGCAGCGTTTTACTTATGAGTTATTGATATCGGAAGTTTGAATCTGTCTTTACAGCAGCCTAGACTCTAGAACTGTCGAATCTATTGTATTGTATTTCAACTGTAAAAAAAAATTCTCAAATTGCAAAATTTCCTCTATTTTGGCCCTAATACTCTTCCGTACGATGGCATACAGTATGTCCAGTGTTTAACTTAATAGCAGTAGCTTTAAGACAAGGCAAGGAAAGGCAAGTTTATGTCAGACACAAGGCCATTCAAAGTGCTTTACAGGGTCATACAATTCAATCAAGATTAAAATACATCAGGTATAGAATAGACATTAGAAAAGTGAAGGAAAAATATGAATAGAAATAAAACATAAAAATGACAGGTTAAAAGGGAAACAGAAAAGTCTTCAGATTTGATTTAAAAGAGCTGAGAGTTGCAGAGTATAGAATAGACATTAGACCATTCAGCAGCAGCAGTAGGTTTGTTCACCTCTCTTGAAAAAGTAAACTGCCTCTCTCCTCTGTCTGTACTGAGGCACAGACAGCGCTGCGGTGATGTGACCCTTCAGTCCGTTAAAACCCGTTTGAATGATCTTTGGATAGTTATCGTCCAGGGCATCATTTTCAAATCTCCAGTACTTGGATCCCTGAAAAAAAACAACACACAAAGCAAAAATCCAGGGGAAGCTGTGGTGTGTGGGGGGTCGACCACTCAACTACAGGGTCGGTGGTTCGACCCCCCGTCTCCCCGCCACATGTCCAAGTGTCCCTGAGCAAGACACTAAACGCTAAACTACCGATGACCCCCTTATGTACAACTGGATGTGTGTGTAAAAACAACATTTCGATTACCGTGTGTGACTTACCTTGCATGTGTGTAAATTGACGAATAAAGACTTAGATTTAGACTTAGCTGGCATAACTTGGAAAACTGACAACGCAAACTTTGCATGTGATGAGTCTATGTAATATATTGTCACCTTTTAAGTTAAATTACTGAAATAAATGAACTTTTGCATGATAGTCTAATTTTTTTCAGTTTCACCTGTACAACAGTTAGTAACCAATCAGATCGCTTGATATAGGCCTGAGATTCCTGTTTTTTTTTACCTTGAAAATGTATGTCTTGCCCTGGCAGTTGCAGCGGGTGAAGGCCGTGTCAATGGGTGAAGGGACGCCCCACACCTGAGTGATTCCACGGGCCGGACCAGGCTGCCGGAGTGCGTCCAAGAACCAGAAGTAGTGACCTGAAAGAAACAAAATATGCCTGTATTAGAGGGGGATAACCTGCATACAATAGCACTAGACCATCAGATTCTATTGTATTTTTATTTTTTTAAGATTATTTTTTGGCATTTTCAAGCTTTATTTGATAGTACAGAGTTGAAATGGGGAGACAGAGAGAGAGGGGGGATGACCTGCAGTAAAGGTCCACGGGTCGGATTTGAACCCGCGACCACTGCAACGAAGGCTGGAGCCAATATGGTATGCGCTCTATCCCCACTACAACACACAGTAGTAGCTACTTACCCCTGAAAACCACTGTAGTTCCGTTCCCTAGTGTAGTGACCGCGCTGACCGGCCGCCCACTGCACAGGTTGGTATCGTTGCTGTCATCTGTGGAAAAGAAGACAAATTTGTGAGGAGACCGTTAAAAAATATAGAGAAATAGTCATTTTAAAGTAGCTACGAGGAACTTTCAGTCGTTATTGATTGTAGCGCCCCCCCTTCGGACAAAAGGGGAATTTTTTTTATGACACCAGCGCCTGCAGTCCTTGAAGATTTGCATTTGTTTAGGAAGCAAGTGAAAGAGAGACGGCAGGATGTATCGCAATGAGGTAATGTATTTAAATATGTGACTGTTAGATTAATAATGGTAACATGTCAATGGTGCAAGGCTAAGTTAACTTGTATTTACTACCATTTGGGAAACACAATATGCCTGCGGTGAATTGTTTTGTTTCGAGTTCCTGGGAAGTTGGACCTGAGCAAAGGCATTATGAATAACAACAACTGTATATACAAAAATAGTGTTGTTTACCCTGATGGTCTCGTTTGCTGTTAAAAGTCTTCTATGATCATCAGAGGAAAACATTTGATTATCACAAACACATTTAAAAGTTCCTCATAGGAGAATTTAAAATGGAGAGACACAAAGATACAATGTCTCACCTGCTTGGTAGTCTCTTGGATTGTCTATGGTGAGATTTGGAACACGGTCCAGAGGCTTAGTCACAGGTTTGGAGGGTTTATCCACCGATGGCTTGGTTACTGTCGGCTTGGTTACCGTTGGCTTGGCTACAGCTGTTGTATCCACCAATGGCTTGCTTGTATCCGGTTTCTCCTCTGGTTTCGCAGTGGTTTCAATTTCTATGGGTTTTGTCGGTTCTGGAGTGACATTTAGTGGTTCAGCCGTTGTTTTTATTATTGCTGGTGTTGTAACGTCTTCTGCATTGTGATTATTCTGTGTCTGTACTTCTGTGTGTGTGGATGTAGGAATATTTGGTGTAGTCATGGCAGCATCAAGCTCCACTAAGTTTGGAGAGACTGTTGGAGAAACATCGATGGATGGCTCTTTTGTTGTGACGATTTCGGCGTCGATTAGACTATCATCTGGTCCTTGTTTTGAAGTGGTCTGGACGGGGTTTACAGTGGTCGGGACGGGTGTAGTGTCCAGTGTTGATGAGGTCATAATTTCGGTGACCTCAGAGTTTTTTTCCGGGACAGTCGAGGTCAAAGAGCCCTGTGTTGGTGCTGAATCCACAAGGGAATTGGACGTTGTGGCTATAAGTTCGGTTGTAGCGTCTTGTTCATTCGTTTGGGCTAGAGTCGCATCTGAAGACTGTTCGTCGGGAGAAATGTTATCTTCCGGCTGTGTTTCGGTCTCAAGTTTCGGGGTGTAGGCTGTTGGAGAAGCCTCCGTTTGGGCTTCAGAAGTTGTGGTAGTCTGGCCGGATATATCAGCTTCGGTTGTGGGCTGCGGGGGGTTCGCTTCAAGGTCGGATGAAGTGGTAACTTCACTGGCATCTGGAGGCAGATGAATGAATGGGGTAACATTTGAAGCTTTAATATTATCATCATGAAACTTTGCCAGTTGATTGCTTACATTAAAAATAAAAAAATGTTGTATTAGCATTTTTTTTTTAAATCAGAAATGTTTGAATAGATGCATATATTACAAAATGTATAATCAATCAGACAATTAACAACATATGAACAAATCCTTCTGTAATAACCTTCAGAATAGTGCTGAGAATGATTTTGGAAAGTTTAGATGTTGAAAAACATGGATACCTGTTGTGCCTGTTGAGGTTTCTGCAGTGGTTGGGTGAACCGTGGTCGGGCTGTCATCCGCCTGTGTTGGTTCAGTATCATTTTTCGGAGAAACTTGGTCATCCAAATCTAGAAGAAAGTGAGAAAAGATGTTTGCGAATAACAAAAGCATCGGTAAGTATGCAAAATATAATAATATTTACAAAGAAAAGCATGGATAGTATACCTGTGCTTTCAGTGGGGGCTTCTTCGATGGTTGGGGGAACTGTGGCGGAGCTGTCGTCTGCCTGTGTTGGTGCGTTATCAGTTTGAGAGGGGACCGTTGCAGTGGTAAGCTCCAGAGTTTCTGGGTCCTGGGTTGGTTCGGTAGAAGTTTTATCCGTCAGTTCGATTGTCGTCGGTTCGTAGCCGCTGGTGCTCTCTGGAATCGGTGTCGCCTCTGGATCCTCCAATACGTCATCGGGAGAAACCTGGCCGTTCGTATCTAAAGTCAAAGTCAAAATTATTTCTATTGCACATTTAAAAACAACATCAGTTGACCAAAGTGCTGTACAAGATACAATGCAAAACAACATATAAGATACATGAAAAAAAAGTTAGGAATGTCAAAGTCTCAATCTGTGTTAAAGGCCAATGCAACAAAAGTGAGTCTTCAGCAACGTATTAAACTGTTCAACATATCTATCTGTTCAACGTATCTAGAACATTTTCAGAAAAAGTGTACACAAAACTTGAATTCGGACATAGACACTACATTTATTTTATAAATATTGTTTATGACACTTTATAATTATTGTTGTTTCGTGTTATGTGTATTATATATTTTTTCATTTTGGAACTGTTGAGTTCTTTTTAGCTAGATACTTATCCATTCAGATTTTGACTCACCATCACTGAGATCATCTCGTGGAATTAAATGGTCATCTGTGGACAAATTAGACAAAAAATACACATGATATAAATTCTCATAACTGCCATTGTTATCACATTGTTAATTTTTTTCACATTGTATTTTCTTTAAATTTCAAATTTCTCCTTCACTGTGTTATATTGCAATGATTTTTTTATTGATTTATTTATTTATTTTTTAATGTACACATTCATTTCAATATGCCTGTGTGTACCATGTAAGGCACTTTGTAACAGACACTCCGTGTTTTAAAAAGTGCCATATAAATGAAAACATACCTACTTTCTTCTGATTTCTTGTCATCAAAACTACCTATAATTATCTTCCCTGCATTTGTTTTTACGGAGCATTCACTTCACTGACTGCGACATTCCAGATCAGGAAATGTGTCACGCCATGTCTAAAGTAACAAGGCCTCAAGAAAACTATATCTCCACCCACAACCACAGACCTATTCCGATCCAACCATTGAATTAAAAACCCTTCCAAGAAAATGTCCTGTCATCCTTTCTTGGCTTTTCGTTTTGTGCTTTCCGCTCTAGCGATTGACTGAGCCTGTGCCCGTAAAACCTCCTACTACACACAACACTGCTGCCTTGTGTTTTTATTCTGGCAGGCGAGGGTTTGTACTCTTGGCGTGTTCTGGTGAGAATTGTCTGCACACACACACACACACACACACACACACACACACACACACACACACACACACACACACACACACACACACACACACACACACACACAGTCACACACACACACAGTCACACACACACACACACACACACACACACGGCCACCAAAGTAAACGGCAGCCAGAGCAGCAGTCAACCAAAATCTTACTGCAGTCTTCCTGAGTCATGCCTCTATTAAATCCATTGCGTTCGGCTCTTATTATCCAACCCAACCAATTATCATTTAAGTCATCTTAAGGCAAGACACTGCAAGCAAATAAATTGTAGTTTCGAGCACTTGTCAATTTTGAGGTTTTTGTCTATCTTTCATACTAGTATCTGAAAGGTCCACAATTTACATTTAGGTGTGTATTTGACTAAACCTTATCTGTTTGCCTCCGTATATTTCTCCTATACAACAATCTCTCTCCATAATCATTCTCAGCACTATTCTAAAGGTTATTATAGAAGGATTTGTACAAATGCTGTTATTTGTCTGATTCATCATACATTTTGTTGAAAAAAATAACATCCCGAAAAATGCATTTTTAAGACCTTTACCAAAATAACGATTAAGGCTGTATCCAAATTTGCATATTCATTCAAACATTTCTGAAAAAAAGTATTGTTTTGTCAGTAATCAACTGGCAAAGTTTCATGATGATATCTTTAGGTAAAAAGTGTTCCCCTATCCACCTGCCGTGTCTCACCTGAATCAAATGTCTTAATAAGAGCAATGGCTGTCAGTATTAGTAAGTAGCAGTCCTCTAGCTTGTTTTTTAAACGATTAGTAGCCCTAACTGCTAGCGGACGTCTATCCATCAAAACTATGACGTAGGTCCTTAGCAACGGTCATTAAAGGGGCACTGTGTAACATTTTAAGTAATGTATTAGCTAAAATCAATATCCTCATTCATAAATATGTCCTCATTGGTGTAAAATCACCTCTGCCAATAATCTAAATTATCCTCCTGAGTGGAGAATTACAAATATTAATATTACATTTTGTATATTGAGCAGGCAGGTCTTATGGAGGCATCCATGTTGGTTGGAATGTGATCAGGTGCATTGTTTAGAATTTAGAATTGTTCTTGTCCTTGAAGGCCACTGTAGCTTCTGTTATTATTCAAAAGGGGTGGGGTTACCCAGGGAGCGTTGCGTTCTAGGACTTTCTAGAACTTTCTTGATGATGTCATATTACACAGTGCCCCTTTAAATCCTTGACAGCGGTCTGTCTTGCTGGAAATAACGGACCTGTAGAATGCCGTGATTGACCAATCAAAACACAGTATTTATCAGTGCCATGTAATGAAAAATAAGAAGTATAGTCACCTGCATTGTTGTCCTCACTGAATGTAGAATAGTCTGTTGGTTCATCCAGAGTTGGCTCTGTCAATGGATACTAAGATTAGTGATTTAACATTTAATTCTGTCAATAAACAATATGCCTTCAATCCTAATTGATTGAAAATGTTTTAAAAATAAATGTATTATCTAAAGAGGGTTAAAACACAAAAAAACAAAACAGAAAGGGTTTGGCTGGTTACGAACAGTATTGATTGTTTCACTTTTATTGTTTTTGTTCTCCGTAATCAACAACAAGAAATAAAAACAAAATAAAATGTTTTGAAAAATTATAATAAATCGACCTTGTTGCCAAGTAAAATGATACCTTTGGGTTTGTTATCATTTACATTTGGGCATGGATCATTGTTCACTGTTGCTATGGCACTGGCTGCTCCATTGACTCCTTCTGTGGTAGCTAATTTCCAAGACAGAACATGTTGTCAAATTAAGCCCGATTGCATATGTGCATATTACTGCTACATGCTACATGCTACTCCACATGCTGGTGGACATGCAGGTTTTGCCTTGTTGCAGAAAATAATTTAATAACGGACGATAAAGTTATTCAATTTGGGCATGCCGGTTTGCCTGCTGTACTAGTAGGCCTACTAATCTCAGATGAAGGCAGCCATGCTTCCACATAACAAGCGATGTATTTGCTGTACTGTGTCTCAAAAGTACGGAAGAGCTTTAGGGACAAAATTGTAGGATGTTTTTTTTTTATTATGCATTCCGAGAATAAACTGTCAAATAAAAATCGAACTTCCGGGATCAATAACTCAAGAGCAAAATGTTATAAAAAGTCGTCATGAGGCAGACAATGTGCATGTACAATTGCTCTCTATGTGCAGCGGGCTGTGAGACAAGAAACACTCTTCCGTACAAATGACCACCAACCTTCAACTGCTATCCTTCAACTGCTATTAACTCAATCAGGAAACAGGAAAAATCTCCCTTTGTTACAAGACCGTGTAGGAAAAAACATCAAGAAAATATGTAAAACGTGCAAAAAATAACACACATTACAGTCATGCTCACAGACACACACACAGACAGACAGTCATGCACACAGACACACACACACACACACACACATACAGTCATGCTGAGTGTGTTGTACGAGTCTTACCCTCTTCAGCACAATGGCTGTTGAAGTCTGGACAGCACTGCTTGAAATCATCACAATTCAAATCGCAGCTGCACCTCCGACCTCGTCTGAACAGTTCCCCACAGCGACCTTTGCAGGAGTTTGCTGTTGCACACAAACAGGGAAGAACGGGGTTAGTTGGCACACTTTTTTACTCTAATGATAATTGCTCATCAAGGTATAACGATTGTGACAACCAACCCATGTGACATATAACCCCGTTCTCCCCTACAGCAGTTTTTCAGCATTTAATAAATTAAGTTAAGTTATCTTTATAGGTCCATTTACACGAGGTACATTGAAAATGTGTCTTTTCCGCATAGCTCCTCTCCAGTTACCACACTTCGGAGGGGGTCAGAGAGCACAGGGTCAGACATAGTACTGCGCCCCTGGAGTTTGGGGTTAAGTGTCTTGCTCGAGGACACAATGGTAGAGATGGTGGGCACTGTAGATGTAATAGCACTAGTTTTACTACAGTAGTAGTAAAACTAGTGCCTGGGATCGAACCAGCGACCTCATGGTTACTGGTAAACCCCTCTACCTCTAGGTCATTCTACCACCCATTCAATAAAGATTATCAAATCAATATCCAAACATGTACAATGAGACTACGCAGTTCTGATTATAGACGTATTATAGACGTGATATACGTACAACATAAGAGAAGCTTCTCACCTGTGGTGCATTGGGATTCAAAGTCTCCGCAGCACTCTCCATAAGACAGACAGCCGTAGTCACACTGACACTCGTAGCCTCTGTAGTACTCTACACCACATCGGCCTTTACAGCTGGCTGTGTGTGAGACGAAAACACATGTCAAGAGAGGCAAGGCAAGTTTATTTCTATAGCACAATTCAGGCACAAGGCCATTCAAAGTGCTTTACAGGGGCATTAAATACATCAAGGTTAAAATACATCAAGTAATAGAATAAACATTAGAAAAGTGAATAAAAAATATGAATTTAAATAAAACATTTAAATAATGTAAAAATGACAGGTTATAAAGGGGAAACAGAACAGTCTTCAGATTTGATTGAAAAGAGCTGAGAGTTGCAGCAGATCTCAAGCTTTCTGGGAGTTTGTTCCAGATATGCGAGAGGCACAAGTACATGAGTGTGTAGACATCATTTATCAAGAATAAATGACAGGAGGAACTTATCACATAATTACTACAGTGGGCCGGCTTAACATGTAATACACAGCAGACAACCACACATTCAAGTTTGGATAGAAAAAATGTCTAAGTGCTATTGCTATGAAAATGTTACCTGTTGACATTATACAGCTCTGGAAAAAATTAAGTGTCTCTCCAAATGTTAAGTGTCTCTCGTTTGACTATTTATAGGCATATGTTTGAGTAGAATGAACATTTTGGTTTTATAATATAAACTACTGACAACATTTCTACTAAATTCCCACCAAAAATCTTGTCATTTAAGAACATTTCCATTAAGTAATGTAGAGATGAAGATTGAAGAACAATCCAG
>NC_137212.1:4377899-4395399 GCF_949987685.1 Ammodytes marinus
CAGAATCATTTTAGAATACACCTTCACCCCTCTGTCGCTCTCTGCACGCGCACCGGCAGTGAGACGTGCCGGTTTCAAGGCCGGATTATCCATATAAAGAATCGGGCGAGTGCCCTGGGGCACCAGCCAAATATAGCCATTAGGGGGGCACCAAATGATCAGGACAATGATTAGACCCTAAACATTTTTTTCTAATTGTATATCGGCCATATACTGGAAGATACACAAACATGTACAAAATGAACCATTGTAAAGATTATTAATGAGAAAAATTATTATTATTTTGACTTGGGTGTAAGCAAAGTGCCCCCCTCCCCCATCATGGACCAGTCCACAATGACACGGCGGCAGCGGCGCCAAACCGCGCCAAATTTATGTAAACAAAAGCCTCGGATCAAAATGTTCCTTCAGTCGGAAGTTTTTTTTTGCCAGCAAGAAATGGAGGAATAAGTTATAAAAGGTAAGGCTTATCGGCCATTATTTCTATCTGCTAATGTGTAGCTGTGGTGAGTTTATAAGCCGATGTGACGCCACAAGGTATGGACAGGTGCAAAGAGAGAGACACTAGGCTCATTAGAGCCCAGTTGCGGCTCGACAGTAGCCGAGTGCAGACAGGGGAGTGAGCAAAAAGCCTGACAGCTCCGAGTTGGCTCGACTTGCATGTGCCGTCGGAAGTAGCGTCTTTATTGCGGATGCAGTTAGTTTTCTAGTATTATTTTGAAGGCCTATTAGAAACATATTCGTAGAAGAGCTACACATAGCCTACTACAATCGATTAGAAGCAGAATATGAAACCAGGAGTAACAATTCAAAAGCGAGGGACATTTTCTAAACAAGAAACGAGATATATCCCCATTCCCCACACATCTTTCTTGTTATTTCACGAGATAAGTCTACTTTTAAGTGATAAAACAATACTTTTCGATCCAAATAAAGGAGGTTTAGTATTTCTCCCTTTGCATAACAAATATGATAGGCCTAAAGAAAGTTAAAGTAGGTTAAATTTCAATACAGAGTAATTTCAGTAATAAGAATGTAACGTTGATGAAGTGTAGGCTATACAAGGCCTAATAAAAGATCCCTTTTTTTAGAGATGAACATGATGAACTTTATTATGCTGATGTCTAACATTTAACATAGCCTACTACAATTCCCAGAGACCATTTAGATCAACGTCAATTAGGCTATGATGGTATGGTATAAAGATATCACTTCACTACAAAGTAATGTGACTCTAGGTTGTCTTCACTTTTAAATAAATCTATGCAGGAGAGTTAAACCTGCATGCTAATTATTTTCTTTGTATGCCCTAAGGTCATTTATTATGGAAATATTTATATTCATCATGACGTGTTGCATGGTGATGGGTGTTGCATTCTGATTTGAGCATCAGTTCAAGGCTAGTATGAGACTCCTGTCAGTGTCAAGATTTTTGGTTGGATCTAAATGTTTCTGTAGTAGTCTATGTGTGGTGAGTCTGTACTTGTCTTTAGCTACACTTTCCTGTAAATCTGTGGCCTTAATGCCATAGTACATTTTAAAATGTTGTGTAAAGTTGAAGGACAGGGGCATTTCATGTGAAGTCACCCTGGGGCACCCAAAGGGGTTAATCCGGGCCTGGCCGGTTTGTAGTGTTCTCTCTTCTGATTGGATATCAGGTGTCGGATACTCAAAACGTTTATTTGATTACATGCAGAGTGGGTCACTGAGAGACCTGTGTTATGAAACACGCACACTATATAAGTGATCACTGTATGAATATAGAGCGATTTAACAAATATATCGCTCACTTCACCTTTAAAGGTGGAGCCTGTGATTCTAGAGAACACTTGCTTCAAAATCAGTGAATATCTCTCCTCACGATCCGCTACCTGTCGAAAATATATAAATTAATTATTTGAGGACGAGGCAGACATCTAAACTCGACATGCTTAAGGAAAGTTTTATTATGGTGGTGAAAACATGTTACAGTATCAAAGACAGAAAGCTCAGTATTCAGTTTTCATACAAAATATTTGATTTAAAGTATGGCACATTACGTTACATTTAACTAACAGGATAAGCATGCACACAGGCATAGTGTAGAAAGTGGACCGTATAAAGAGCTAGATATTGTTCTCAGTAGACCAAAGCAGAGCTAAAAGAAGAATATTTGACCTGCATTCATCATGTGACACAAACGTCAATAGAAACAATGCATGCAAAATTTGGTCTATGTGTAGCACACTATCGAATACATTTTTTCTTTTTTTTTAGCTGTTTAAGCTTAAGTTTGCCCTGCACTTTGTTCTAACAGGCAATAGGCAAAATGAGTCCGAGCAAAAGAAGAACAACATTCAGTTTGACAGTCCAGGCTGAATTACAGAAGCTGCTTTCACAACATGTTACATTGGCTATTACGTTCACAGCCGCGTTAACAGCTTCACAGATGTTCCTTGAGGCACAGCCAACAAATCTTACACCTTGTCCCACTGTGGAAGACACAATAATGTTAAACTAGACTGCAGTCTTAAGGGATGTCAGAAACAGGAGATTACGATGAATAGTTGTAGTGATCAATATGCAGCATGAGGACTCACCTCTCGCAGTGAAGCAGCGGTCCTGGATTCCCGCACATTGAACTGTCTTGTTAGAGACAGTACAATTACTGTCTTCACAGGCGAAACACTGAAGGCCGTTTTCTTTTTGAACATCAGGGACTGAAACACAACAGGAGACATGTCTGAAACATAGGATTCAAAGTGACGGCAAAACATTTTTCATTTCTCATTGAGAAATGAAAAATATTGAAATGAGTTGAGACATGAATCTCAATTCCTTTCTTACACATTAAAACAAACTCTTTTTGTTTACTTACAAGGCAGACTTTGATTGTTGCACAGATCTGTGTTGCAGCAGTTAGAGGTTTCAATGCTGTTAATAAAGCCAAAGTTGTATGAAGTTGTCTGATTCAAGCAGCCTGGCGGCGAACAACCCCTGATCCTAGCGGTTACTTCGCTGCCTGAAAATCAATGTGTGATTATAAATGTTAATAAATAAAAATAAAAATATCAAAAACTGATATTGAGAAATCTCAGAAAAAAGACACAACATAATGGGCCGGTTTCACAGACATGGATTAAGCCTAGTTCTGGACTAAATTGTACTTTCAATGGACATTCTCCATTCAAAATTCCATTTAGTCCAGGACTAGGCTTAATCCATGTCTGTGAAACCGGCCCAAAATGTTTACACTTACTACTTATGGCAACTGTTATACAGGATGCATTGGGCTCACAGGTTGTTGTTGTATTGAGGCTGTCGTAACACTCAAGAGCTCCAACTTCACCAAGAAAAAAACATTTATCCATCAAATATTGATGACAAGCTGAACAATGACATAATTTGAATTTAATCCAATATACACTCACCGGCCACTTTATTAGGTGCAGCGGTTAATTTTCTTGTTAACACATATAACTAATCAGCCAGTCACATGGCAGAAACTAAATGCATTTAGGCATGTAGACCTGGACGGGACAACTTATTGAGGTTGAAACCGAGCAACAAAATGGGGAAGAAAGGGGTTTTAAGTGACTTTGAACATGGCAATGTTGAGGGTGCCAGGAGGGCTGGTATGAGTATTTCAGAAACTGCTGATCTACTGGGATTTTCACTCTAAAGTTACCATCTCTAGGGTTTACAGAGAATGGTCCGAAAAAGAAAAAATATCCAGTGAGCGGCATTTGTGTGGACGTAAAATGCCTTGTTGAAATCAGAGGTCAGTGGAGGATGGGCATACTGGTTTGAGATGGTAGAAAGGCAACAGTAACTCAAATAACCACTTGTTACAACCAGGGTATGCAGAATACCATCTCTGAACGCAAAACACGACCAATCTTGAAGCAGATGGGCTACAGCAACAGAAGACCCCACCGGGTGCCACTCCTGTCTGCTAAAAACAGGAAAATGAGGCTACAATTCTCACAGGATCACCAATATTGGACAATAGAAGATTGAAAAATCATGCCTGGTCTGATGAGTCTCGATTTCAGTAGCGACTTTCAGATGGCAGGTTCAGAATTTGGCGAAAACAACATGAAAGTATGGATCCATCCTGCCGTGCACCATCAACCATGCCATGTTCAAAGTCACCTAAACCCCCTTTCTTCCCCATTCTGATGCTCGGTTTGACTTCAGTACATTGTCTTGACCACGTCTAAATGCCTAAATGCATTAAGTTGCTGCCATGTGATGGTGGCTGATTAGCTTTTTGTTTTTATAAGCCATTGAACAGGTGTACCTAATAAAGTGGCCGATGAGAGTATATACAGTTTAATCAAAAGGACACACCACCTCAACATCTCACAGACCTTTCAATTCAATTCAGTTCAATTTATTTAAGAAGGGGACAGTGCAAATTAATAAAACATGGATTAAAAATGCCAGCATTAGTAGCCAAAATGCTATTTTTCAGCTGTAGTCCCCCTGACATCAATGTTAAAAGAAAATACAATTAAACAAGATAAAAAACAAACATGTTTAAAAACAACATAAAACAGGACGGAACCTTTTAATGTGCCCTGAACAGGATTTGGTTTGACTTATAGAGTGAGTAGAGTTACCTGTGCTGGAGAGCATCCAGATGAGAGTGAGAGACAGAATCAGCTTCATCATGATGAGTCAATGAATGCAGATTACAGCTTTTACCGTGGGACAGAGCCTTATATAGAGACCTGGGTTTACAAAGAGGAAGATACTGTAAACACATGAACCAAAAAAAAACTCTATATAGGATGACTTTCATATCACTTCAATCATCTCAGTTGGTGCTATTGCTTAACAAATATAAGAGTGAGGCATATTACTCATTATATTTTCTTTATTTTGTGCATGTAAAGCACTCTGAGCTGCATTTTATGCATGAAGGGTGCTATACAAATAAAGATTATTATTATTATTATTATTATTATTATTATTATTATTATTATTATTATTATTATTATTATTATTATTATTATTATTACTTCATTAATTTTGTGTTACTACTGTATGTAGGGGAGAGTGGCCTAAGTTGTGCCACTTTTTACTCAAAGTGATTTTAAAGTGAGGCCTTGACAGTAAAGTCTCCAACTCAAATATGTACATATATTTCAGGATGTTGTGCATCCCTGGCAATACAAACTTTGGATCTGGAATAAACTGTTTAAGAAATATAGCTTTCGGAAAAAAAGTTGTCTTGTGGCACAACTTGCCCCCGGTGTGGTGTAAGTTGTGCCACAAGAGAGAATACCATGGGGTAAATTGTGCCATTGATATATATCTCATAAACTGTAATGCAAGACAAATCCATTAGACAATCACTTATTTAAGGTTTATTTAAAGTAAATAAAGTAAATATTTTACAAAGATTGAAGGTCAATTTTCTTTAGCAGATCTAGGTGGTTTTACCTGCAAAGCTCACAATGACAAAGTCACCATAATCATCTTTCTGGCCATAATGAGAAACCAAGCTATCAGAGGTCCTAATCATTTTGAAGCCTGTGATCAGACATTGGTTCATCTAATTTGGCTGCCGTTTCAGATTAGCCTGTAAATTGCAATCAGGCCACAAGATGGCAGTATCACGCTTCCTTGGATTAGTTTGCCTCCTGAACACCATGAATGAAACATTTATAAATTCTCTAAATTCTATGTGTGTTTGTATTATGTTGTGGGGACATTTTCGTGTTTAAACAGTGACACTGCGGGGAAGTACCTTCCTTTTGGGGACAAAATGGAAGTCCCCATAATGTAAATAATTACATTTAAGGGTGAACACTTGCTTTAAAGTAGGGGTAGACTTAGCTTTAGGTTAGGGTCAGGGTAATGGTTAGGCAAGCAGTGGCTATAGCTGTTGGGAAGTTGGTAACACTTCTTTTACCTCCCTGTCTTTTCTACACTATTTTTTTTGGGGGGGGGGGTCTTTTTGGTGTGAGAGTAGCAAGTGCTGAAAAAATAAGCATGTATGACGTTCATTGGGTTTATTGCCACAGGAGACAAATTAACACACACAACTTGGTTTGAAGCAAAAATTATGTTCAATGGGTTCATTGCCAATATGCAAATGATGAAAATGATGATGGGGATTATGATGATGAATATCATGATGACAGTGTTTCAATGTGGGTAAAAGAAAGAAAGAAAAAAGTAATACTTCCTCTGCACACATCAAAGCAGCTCTGTACTCTATGATCTGTCATATAAAGGTTATAATACCCAAATAATATATTTAACTAAATGTGTGTGTGTGTGTGTGTGTGTGTGTGTGTGTGTGTGTGTGTGTGTGTGTGTGTGTGCAGTGTCTCAATGTCTCAAATACTCAACTCATCCACAGAATGAATGTGCTTTATTTTTTACTAGAAATGCAAAAAAAATAACAATTCAGCCATAATAACTTCTTCTGCTTCCTTAAGTTTGGCATAGTCATCAGAGAACACACACTTATTTTACAAAGCAAAGCTAAACACACACACACAGACACACACACACAGACACACACACACACACACACACACGCACACATACAGAAACAAAAATCACTTTATATTTCAACAAACAACATAAAGTGATCCAAGGTGATGGTTGTTTTAACAGCATAGGGATTGCATTATTATTTTTATGATATAACATCAAATTCATACAAACATTTCGTACCAAAAAAGTTTTTCGGACATTTTTTTCTCTTTCAGTCAGTTAAATTTGGCAAGAAAAACTTCTGTCACATTTGGATTGCAGTTATTGGCAATAACACTCAAGGATGTGACGACTTAGTTAGAACCCTTTATCTGACTTAGTAGAACCCTTTATCTGAGTATCCAACAGACAACATGACCTTTACAACACTATTGACACGTGGAGTACCTTGCATAATAAGCACAAGAATTATCTGAAAGTGATCCCTGTCCATTTGGGCCTTGATGATATGGAAAAAAAAACTACATTTATAATAGCAACACTGTATAAAGGAAAATACACATTTTCAACGCAACTTTCTTCACTAGATTTTTGACTAAACCTAAAAAGAACTGCCTACATTTGAGCCAATTAATCATCTTTTGTTCGGGATAACTTATCATTCATATTTAATGCAACTTCCAATTTTGAGTTCTACATACAAAGAATTCACAAAAGTACATTTTTTGCCAAATTATTATATTTTGCTGAGTATTTTTTTTTTTCAGAAAGTTTACACACTGTTTAATGTTTAAATCAACATTTTGTCCGACTTGGTTTTGTTTATTAATGGTATGACGGAGAATAAGATTGCAATCAGTATGTATAACACAAAAAGTATAAATTTTTATAAATAGGAAAGATACATTTTCATTATGTTTAAATGATAAGTTATCTCAATGAAAAGATAAAAAGCTGGCTCAAATGTAGGACTGTTCTCCCTCAAAACTTTATGTAGACAGTTGCGTTGAAATTTAGAATTTTCCTACATTTTTCATTTGTACAGTGACAAAAAAACTGTGTCCCGTTTGCAGAAATGTCTTAACGTCACACATCAACATTTAAAAATATTTTCAAATATATTTTTTGGCCAAAGTACAGGGAAGTGGACCGACAATATGAACTATGTGTCTGGTTTATCGACACCTTGATCCCTTTTGTATTTAAAGCTTTAGCACATGGATATTAATAATATACAATCTTTGTCTTGGATGTATAAAAGATGAGGTAATAACGTTTGAGAGGGACGTGACTGTCTGAGGAGCCAGGGAGCGTTTGACACATTTAATATGGCAAGAACATCATTGTATCATGTACTATATAAAAGGAATAGCTCAACAATTTGGGATACATTCACTTCACAGAGAGAATAGTAAAATGTGGAGGTAAAACTGGAAACTGGTTAGCTTAGCAGTTATGGACATAGCCTTGAACTTTGACAAATGAATTTTAAGTGATTTGTTGAATCTGTGCAAAAAACGATTATGTTTAAACCCCAAATTTCATTAAACATTTTTTTTTTCTTTGGTGGGGATTATTTGGGTGGAAGCATTTGAAACCAGTGAAAACTCCAGGAAGTTACTGGGTCCCAAGCCAAGAAATAATCACATAAACCTCATAAAAAATATGATGTTTATACAACTTTTTTTTAGCCTCTGGACACCACCAGGCTATAGCTTTGTTCCCTTGTTTCCAGTCTGTATGCTAAGCTAAGGAGGTTAGCTGATGGCTGTAGCTTCATATTTACCATAAAGACATGAGTGGAATCGTTTTGAGCTAAATCTGCAGGAAAGTACAACAGAGTTTTAAGGCCACTTTGAGGGAAGAAAGTTATTACACTTTGACTATGAAATACTGTGCCAATACGTTGACTAAATGGAATTTCGAATGGAGGTTGTCCATTGAAAGTTCAATTTAGTCCGGGACTAGGCTTAATCCATGTCTGCGAAACTGGCCCACTAAGTCTTATTTTTAGGCTGTATTATTTTATGTTATATCTATAATCTCGTAATATTACAACTGTTTCCTTTTAAAGTTACCAATTATTTCTAGCAATTTGATTGAAAATCATATATTTATTCTATAAAAATTATAACTTTTTGGACGTAATTAATTTTTTTCCCTCAACGTGGCCCTAATACTACAATCGTAGAAAGCAAATCTCGAAATTTTCCTTATAACATACCAACCATATCTTGTATATACCGCTAACTTTATATAGCACATTATACAATAACATGCATTTGCCTTTCTTTGTTTAGATGCTGTACAAGGTGATTCTTTGCAGTCTTCACACACACATTTGGAAACAAAAGTTTGACACCCACATATCAAACATGACAAAACTTCGGTACGGTGGCCCAGATGTGACAATTTTAAAGCTTTGACGCGGTTGACACAGTTGGACAGCTGATATGGCTTCATTCTAACCAATCACACACACACGCGCACACACGCACGCACTTACACACACACACACACACACACACACACACACACACACACACACACACACACACACACACACACACACACACACACAAGAGCCTGGGTTCAAACTGAGTCACATTAAGGGGTGATATGGGAGGAGGTAGTACAGGCACAATGGCCTCATGTTAGAGTCTTTTAAAGATTTTTTTTTAAAGCCCCGGTTCTTGTTATTTCTCAGTCCAGAATGAGACTGAAACAGATCAGATGGAGGTCAGAGCAAATATATCAAGTGCTAAAGACAATCACACATTATGGTTTATTTTAGAATCAGCTTTGGCGTGACTTCAACAACCCCTCATCGGTGACACTGAGTGTTACAGTCCGGTTTGGTATGGGCAGAGTTAACCCTACATCTAACTTGTGTTTCCACTCGAAAGGGTGACACAAATAGGGTACGGCACAGTTAGCTTATTTTGGTACCCTTCCCCTCTTTTCACAGTGGAAATTCAAATATATGATTATGTGCTGGACTATACCAAACCTACCGATACCTGCTCAGTGAATAGTCTGTATTCCTTTAAATGCATTGTGTGCGTTACCGTTTATGTGATTTTTTTATGAATTTCCTTCCAATCTGATCTCAAGTCAGTGTCACTCTGGCGTTAGTTAATCAGGGCTTTTAAAATGTTTAGGTTATTTTTCTCTCACTGTCCTGGGACATAGGGCCAGCTTATGGAGCTCCCTGAAAGCTGCATATCTCGTATGAGCGTTTCGATGGGCGTCTTCCCGACCAGACGCATGAAGAAGAGCTGTGAGATGAGGTTGGCGGGCACGGCGCGGAGGGCGGGCAGACGAAGCAGCAAGCGGCCGAAGCGCTGAGGCTGGCCCGGGTACGTTAACCTCTCGTACTCCGTCAGAGCCACCTGGGCTTTCTCCTGCAGGGACTCCACGTGGGCCGGGTCTGTGAGCCCACACGCATCTGGGAAGGGAAAGGGAAATATTATTGGGTTGTTAATTTTGGGCTGTTGGAGCCATAATGGAAATATGGAAATAATAATATTTGATAGAGCTATGATGGTTAAATTGAGTTTGTATTCTGTCTGGCTCCCCCTATAGGCCAGTTCTATTATTGCATTCATTCATCTAATAATAATAGGGGTCTGTGAGCCCACACACATCTGGGAAGGAAAAGGAAATATTGGGTTGTTAAAAGATTGGGCTGTTCTTATTCTTAGTATTTTAATATGTGTTAATTAATGGTGCTCCGAGGAACTTTCAGCTTTTGTTAATTCTAGCACCCCCTTTATATATTGGGTTTTAGCAATTGTGGGTTTTGCGAGGAAAGCAAAAGGAATATTGGGTTGTTAATAGTCATAGTATTTTTGTATTATTTAAAGTTGTCTGTTTAGTTTATCTTATTGGATTTTGCACTTTTTTATGGTAAAAAATGGGTGTAGGATTGATAAGACCACGATTCTTCTTATCTTTTTTTTTAAACAGCTCTAGTGCGTGTTATGGTTGGAATTAGCTTTTTTTTTTAAATGATTATTATTATTTTTTTAAATATTGTTTCTAAACAAAGATTTCATAAACAATATATTAAAATGATATATATAATATATAATAAAAAAATATGTTTTAAAATTATCATTCATTTTATAAATCCTTCAAAAATAAAAATATAATTAATCATTCATTCATTCATAAAAAAGTCTCCCAAACTCACCGGGGGAGAACAGTGCGATGGCCTTGAGGCAGCTGTACTCTGCGGAGTCCACCTGCAGCCTGTTGAGCTTGTCCACCTGGTCCTGGAAGACCCTGACCTGGTCCATGAAGGAGACCACGCGCTCTGCCGACATGGGGGACGAGTGGAAGCCGGCGGCGGCCAGCAGCGGAGCCATGTGCAGGGGTAGAGCCGACTGGGCCGCGTTTAGGATGAACAGCTCGCTCCAACTCAGACGCAACAACGCCACCTGATGGAGGGGGGGGGGGGGTTTAACCCAAAGAACAGGGGTCAAACATACTGTATTTATTTCTTTAAAGATTATTTAACCTGTAGAGGGAGGGGCGGGTAGGAGGTAAGAGCGGAGACTGAGAGCCAGGCCTTCTCGTCAAACATCAGTGTGAGACCTCACAAATGCGCTTCTTGAAGAATGGTCAAAAAATCCCATAAACACACTCCTAAACCTTGTGGAAAGCCTTCCCAGAGTACATTTACCATCATCTTGTTGTGTGTGTGTGTGTGTGTGTGTGTGTGTGTACGTGTGTGTGTGTGTGTTTGTGTGTGTGTGTGTGTGTGTGTGTGTGTGTGTGTCTCTGTCTATGTGTGTGTGTATCTCTGCCTGTCTATGTGTGTGTGTCTGTCTGTCTGTCTGTCTGTCTGTCTGTCTGTCTGTCTGTGTGTGTGTGTACTGACCTGCTCTGAGACAGGCAGCTCTGGGAAGTAGGGGATGTTCCTGGCCCACTCTATGGTGCTGAAGAGGAGCCGCGCTGCCAGCTCACAGATGCTGTCGATGCCCATCACAGAAGCTCCGCCCTGGCTCTGGCTGTAGGGAGTCCCATACCTTTCAATCCAAAAATAAATATAGTTTGAAAACATGATCAATCTTATAGCTTTGTTTTTTACTATTTCTTAAATGCAATTTCTAATTTCTAATCTTGATGTAGGTCCCTCACACATCAATATTTTTTCTCATCAATCAAAAATAGCATTCTTGCACTGATGGTCTCATTTGCTGTTACATGTAATTTATGATCATCAGAGGGAAAATGGGACAGTTTCAGAAATATTAAAAAAGTTCCGTGCAGTTACTTTAATGTTGTTACGCTGATTGTCTATGCACTTTTGATTGTTATGTTTCAAAATGACAATAAAATAATAATAAATATATGTGTGTATGTGTGTGTGTGTGTGTGTGTGTGTGTGTGTGTGTGTGTGTGTGTGTGTGTGTGTGTGTGTGTTTGGTTTGAATAAAAAAAAAGGTTGCTCCATACCGGCTGTTGTTAGGGTATGGCTCGGCCCGAAGTAGCTGAGAAATGAGCTCCGAAACGGGCTGTCCGTTGAAGTAGTCGGCCCCTATGTGGCCCGGCACGGTTACCCCTACGCCCCCCGCTAACGGGTTGGGACTGATGCCGGCGTGGGAGGGGGGGATGCGGCCACGCTGGACTGCTATAGGGAGAGAGAGGGGGAGACAGAGAGAGACTGAGAATAAGATTAAGTGGATCGAAAATGTTGATGTAATGTTTCATATGGCAGAACTTTTTTTTTCAAGCACTGGTCAGTTTTGAGAATTTTGTCTATTTTGCTTCCATAACATGTCTTCTTTCACATAATATAAGTAAAAGGTCCAACATGTATGCTATAGGGGGAGAGGGGAGAGACAGAGAGAGAGAGAGAGAGAGAGAGAGAGAGAGAGAGAGAGAGACTGAGAATAAGATGAAGTGGAAGGAAAATGTTGATGCAATGTTTCAAATGGCAAACTTTTTTTTTTTCAAGCACTGGTCAGTTTTGAGAATTTTGTCTATTTTGCTTCCATAACATGTCTTCTTTCACATAGTACTTATAAATAAAAGGTCCGAAATGTACATTGAGACACACAAACTGCAAAAAAACATTAAGTAATCGTCGACTGTTACAGGTAAGAACACAGCAGGAATGTGACACAGAACAGGTGAAAAGGATAAACAGATTATTATGGTCTGGATCAAACACTGGACCAGAAAATTAAAAAAATCAATCAAAAAAATCAATAAATACAAGCGTCAGGTTGTATTGTTGATGCAATGTTTCATATGGCAAAAAAAAAAAATTTTTCAAGCACTGGTCAGTTTTTGAGAATTTTGTCTATTTTACTAAAAAATATTGTTTTAATGTAAGTAATAAACTGGCAAAGTTTAAACTTGTTCAACTGCTGTGTGTGTGTGTGTGTGTGTGTGTGTGTGTGTGTGTGTGTGTGTGTGTGTGTGTGTGCTTCCATGACTCGGTTCAAGGTGAAAAAGACATTTTATTTCCAGGTAATGTGGAAACAGTCGGACCTGCGTCATGGTTGCGTAGGCCATGGTTCATTAATAACTGTAAGGCCCAATATAACCTCAGGCATACTCTAACATTACGTATGGGACAGCTAGTCGTATCCACTAACACAGGCTGAAATACAATACGGTCAAGTTATACATGCACAGGGGGCTAGAATATGGTTACAAATGAGTTTTTAAAATAGTTTTTGTTGTGGTAAATAAAGGTAAGAAATTAAATATGAGAGGAAAGGGAATAATCTTGGAAACCTAATTAACTTAACCTTGTCTCTTGGCAAAAATCATCAAAAAACTCAACTTCTAAAGCAGTTACATCAACTAAACTTTCCATACTCATTCTTAGCCCTATTCTGAAGATTATTGCAGATGGATTTGTTCATATGTTGTTAATTGTCTGATTTATGATACATTTTGTTCTTTATAAAAAATGCTGTTGAAAAATGTATTTGTAAAATTAAAATATCAAAGATCAGGAATTAAACTTAAAATCACTATTATTAATTGGATAATGTGTATAGGCCGATATAGTTTTAAGTCAAAACAGATATTCCAGTGGAGTGCTTTCATATGGCAGAAGAGTGAACAAGTCTAATTTTTTGTTGCTATTTATCTACTCTGCAAATCAAACATGTTCGCCTCCATAAGTAAAGGTCGTCAAAATGTTTTATTATCAGCATGCATATAATCAGTCATTAAATGTAAATATATCTATAGTTTAAGTCTTAAAAAAAGACTTTTCACTTGTGTTTTGACAGGGCACAAGCATAAACTATCTAGAGAACTATTCTACTATGCAAATAAAACATGGTTGCCTACATAAGTCGCCCCCCATCACCCCCCCCTCCTCCCCTCTCGTCCCTGAAGCTCAACAGCTGCATGGGTGTGAAAACACACTGCGGTTTACACTGTAAATATTGTGCTTCGGTCACTGGCAAATGTCACTGGCTGTTTTTTCTGCAGAAGTCAGGGCTTTTTCTCTGCAACTTACCCAAATCTAATGTTTATGTATTTGTGCTTGTGCCTGTGTGTGTGTGTGTTTCACGGTGCGTGTGTGCGTGTGTGTGTGTGTGTGTGTGTGTGTGTGTGTTTATGTGTATGTGTGTTTCACGGTGTGTGTGTGTGTGTGTGTGTGTGTGTGTGAATCACATGTATGTTGGTGTGTAAAGGAGAGCATACGATTAATTTAATCATGCATTTACTGAAAGTCGGCCCTCTGTAAATCGGTACAATTTGCTTGTACCCGAGCAAATGCATTAACAAAATAAAAATATCACTCTTTGCACTGATGGTCTCGTTTGCTGTTACATGTAGTTTATGATCATCAGAGGAAAAATGAGACTGTTTCAGAGATATTTAAGAGTTCCTTGTATGAGGTTTAAATCATGTGTTACCTGATAGTTACCTGTAGTCGCTAACTGTATAAAAGCAGTGTGAAGTGGATTTATCTGAGATTTTTTTATGTTGAAAATGTCTACCTGTTGTCTCTGGAAAAATTACTTAGGAGAGCGAAACAAAACAGCAAAGTTGTGGGCTGTAAAACCGAAATATTCGAATGAGAAATGCTAAAATGGTTCAGATAACTGATACACAATACTATGTCATGTGATTATTTTCTGAAACACTTTTCACATGTAGCACTTTATAGTCGAGGAACTTCTACCACTGTGAAATGTACAAGTATGTTCTGCGTTATAATCTTTTTTTTTTAACCTTTATTTATACAGGTAAATCCCATTGAGACCGGAGACTCTTTTTCAAGGGAGACCTTTTCCTATTCCCACCTTACCATTCACACACACATTCATACACCGATAGCAGCAGGCTAACTATCGACATTCACACGAGGCAAGGTGGGTGAAATGTCTTGCCCAAGGACACAACAACCATGACACAAGTGGCAGGGCGGGGAATCGAACCGCCAACCCCTCCGATCATTGGCCGACCTGCTCTACCACCTGAGCCACAGTCGCCCCTTGTATTCTCCCTCACGTGTCCGTCTCTAATCTTATAAACAAACACCTTTAACTGGCTGTGTGCACACGGATGACAGAGCTCTGACTGTTGGTACCTTCTTTGCGCATTCCAACCCGGAAGCATTTCTTCAGGCGACAGTATTGACACTGGTTGCGATGGTGCTGGTCGATTTGGCATTCTCGGTTCGATCTGAAAAATGAAAGATTAAAAAAACGTTAGGACTCATATCTTCATTTTGCATCCATTTATCTAGGTATTTATCAATCTGTCGGTCTGTCAGTTCTATCTATTTGTTAGGTTATTTCTTTACAAACATATAGGTATTTTTCTTCTTTAGAAAAACAAAACAGAAAACTGATATCAAAGGTGCTCCGAGGAACTTTCAGTTTGCGTTAATTCTTTCACATCCTTTGGAGCGGTAGTGTTTTTACTATGCCAGCTATAGTTCCATGGTGAGCCAACCCATGACAAAGACATAGTGAAAACTATATAAAAATAGCATTCTTTGCACTGATGGTCTCGTTTGCTATTACATTTAATTTATGATCATCAGAGAAAAAAACGAGACTGTTTCAGAAATATTTAAAAGTTCCTCGTAGCACCTTTAAGATCCCAATACAATTGTAATTAAGTGAAACAAAAAAATCTAAATAGGGTACTTAGACGTATGTCACCTTAGTCTAACACACTGTGAAAAAAAAAGTAAAAAAAAAAAAAAGTGTTACATTTTGTGATAGTAAGTTGCCATAAAATACTTGGAAAATCTTTGCAAGCGTCCAGTAAGGAAGTAAACTGTTTACATCAACCCCCATTCTCTCCCCCATTGACCCCTGTGTGGAGTGAACTGTGGCTGAACAGCTATCAAGGCCGTGACCTCTGTAAATCATTGGCTCTACTCGCCCTTGTTGCAGTGGCACTTCTAGACACATTTTCCTTGGGGGGAGGCATGTAGTAGTTGCTTTATGAGAGGGACACATTCAACCTTTTTAGTTCAGTTTTAATAGCACCCTAATAGTTTTTGTAAATGCACAAAAAACACACATGTACAATTATTGCCTTTTTGCTCATTCATATTTTACTACCTTAAGCTAAAAACTATAAAAAAATATGTATTTTAAGAGAGACACTGATACAATATGTAAGTGTACATTCGAAATGCCAGGAAACATTTATTTTGAAATCGCTCTATTAGGAATTTTTTTGTTTGCAATTTTTTGTTATTTTATCATTGAAAATATTTGATTTTACTTTGGAGAAATTTACTATTTGGACTTTTTTTTTCAAACGATAAAAAATCGCTTCTTTGTACTTGATACATTTGAGTATCATAATGGCCATATTCCATATTCACAAGTGTACATTTACAGAAAAGAAACCGCTGTTTACATGGCAATTTCTTAGTCACAAAAATGATCTTAACCGATTTAATATTGAGGTATTTTTGTTGTGCATGTAAACGTAGTCATTGTAAAGGGGGCTCCTGTCCTTTGCTGCCCCCCCCCCCCCCCCCTCACCCTCTAGAACCGCCTATCTATGACTTGTTGACTTTTCCATGATTTTTACTCTTTTTTTCTAAGACTCCGATACCACAGTTATTTGTTTAACAAGAAACTGGCTATTGGCGGATTTCGACAATCGTCTTCACTATTTTACGCTTCACAAAAAGCCTGACAAACTTGACTCAAGAAAGGCTCTGCGTGCCTGTGTGTGTGTGTGTGTGTGTGTGTGTGTGTGTGTGTGTGTGTGTGTGTGTGCGTGCCTGTGTGTTAGTGCATTATTATGTGGAAGAAAATCACTATATCCAGAAGTCGAGAGCAGTCGACGAGAGAGCAGAGAATTGAGTTGCAACACAATGTTCCTGTAGTAGAGAATAATCGGAATGTTGACCTTCTCAGGCAATACATCTTCACATGACTGACCTTCAGGGCTTTCAGTTTTCTCTTCCTCTCTCTCTCTCGTTCTCTCCCTCGCTTGTTTTCTCTCTCTCGTTATCACTCTTGTTGCTTCTCTCTCTCATTCTGTGTGTGTGTGTGTCTCTCTCTCTCTCTCTCTCTCTCTCTCTGTATCTCTCTCTGTCTTTCTCTCTCTCTCCTTTTCCCTCTCTTTCTCTCTCTGTGTGTCTCTCTCTCTCGTTCTTTCTCTCTCCGTCTCTCTCTCTCCCAGTTCTTCCCAGGGCTGTTTGCAAAACGTATCCAAGGTTGAATCATACTATTTCAGAGTGAATAATGGATTAATCTGCTGCCCACAACGCAACTGAAGAAATACCACAAATTCACACACACACACACACACACACACACACACACACACACACACACACACACACACACACACACACACACACACTTAAAGGCCTACTTCACCGGTGGGAATATGAAGGTGTATTGAATTCTGAGATCCTATGTAGTATAAATGTGCAAAAAAAATTGAAATTGGTTCATCCTAGCCTGAGAAAAGGCATATAGAGTGGTCTCACTGTCTAACCCTATTTATCTTACTGTGACATCACAGTAAGAGAAATGTAGGGTTAGACAGTGAGACCATAAAACACTTTCTGCCTTTTCTCAGGCTAGGATGAACCAATTTA